>NW_026878655.1:0-252116 GCF_032173495.1 Musca vetustissima | reverse complement strand
CTATAGCTCCACCAGTTACACAATCTCCTCCGGTTTCACCATCTCCATCAAATTGTCAGAATTATATGCCACCTATCACCTTGTCCCCACCTTCAACTTCGAATACTGTGCAGTCCACCACTCCTATAGTTACTTGTGAATTGCAAAATTCTTCCACCACCACTAGCTACACCAATCCACCTGTCGATAATCATAGCCTTGTTGTTCCACCTATCGACATTGAAGTTTTTTCTAGTGATTTTATATCTTGGCCCACCTTTCGCGATCTTTTCACCACCATATTTGTAAATAATTCTCAAATATCAGACATTGAACGTCTCTGTCATCTAATACAGAAGACCACCGGTGAGGCTCGTGAAATCGTTTCCAGATTTCCACTCACTAATTGTAGTTTCCCTCTAGCGTGGAAAGCCCTCTCAGATACGTATGAGAATAAGCGTATCGTTGTTAATAGTCACCTTAAATGTTTGTTTGAACTCCCCTCCACAAAAGTTGAAACTGTTTCGGGCCTTAAAGCTATCCAACGTGGGATAAATAGTTGCCTCTCTGCAATGTCAGTCTATGACGTCACCACGGATCATTGGGATCCGTTTATTGTTTTTATTTGCTTGCAGCGATTTCCGAAAATGACTTTGACTCTGTGGGAGCAAAGTATAAAAAATAAATCGTCGTTGTCCTCTTGGAAAGAATTGGACAATTTCCTGACAGAGAGGATACAAACATTGATTTGTCTAGAACACGTCCTCCCCTCCAAAAATAAGTTGTTGTTGCCAAAGAAAAAGCATTCTTCTTCTAAGAAGTTGTCACCTAGTAATAACGCTTCACCACAATCTCTCAATAAATTGTTGTCGGTACATAATTCTAAATGTGTTACCCCACCTCGAGTTATAAATTCACCCTCCCCAACTTCTTGCTCCATTTGTCCTAATCAGAGCCACCATCTTCGACTCTGCCCCCAGTTTTTAAAACTTCCGTTTGAGGACAAATTCTCGATTGTTAAGAAAAATAAATGTTGTGTAAATTGTTTGTCTCGTGGACATGTAGTCAAAACGTGCAATAGTAAACATAACTATATGCAAGCAAAGGCACCACAGCCTTCTTCACCGGTCACCAATCAATAAAGATGTTGCTCCCTCCAATCCACCTCCGGCTTTTACAAAGGTCAAAAGTCGAGGACAGACTTCGTTGCCCCGTTTTTCGGTAAACCCTTCTCCGGCTTTTACCAAAGTCAAAAGTCGAGATTCTAATGTGTCGCACCCTTCTTCGAATAAAAAAGTTGTAAATCCACCGATACCTAACCCCTCCCAAGATACCAATGTTCTCTTAGGAACAGCAGTAGTAAATATTGTTCATAATGGAAAAACACACCCGACACAATCCGAGGTATCTGTTGTAAGTAAAAAACTTAAAAATGCACTTGGCATTTCTGCTAATTCGAAGAAGGAATCCAACCCTGCCACACCAAGAGAAATGTGTTCTCTTAAGTTGTCTTCCCCCAAAAATTCGTCTAAAATTGTTGACGCAAAGGCATTTGTTCGGCCTAATGTCAAGGGGAAATTGTTTTCGCATCCACCCATATCGACGTTAAAATCTAGATTTCCTAATTTAGATTTAGCTGATACTTTTGACGGCAGCCCAATAGATTTGCTACTTGGCGCTGATCTTTATCCCCAAATACTGGAAACCGAACCACCAAAATTAGTTTTAAATTCGTTGTTGGCCCAAAAGTCTATATTCGGGTATATACTGACCGGTTCAGTTCCAGGCACCTAATATCCCACGTATAATAGAAATAGATCACCTTATTGCTTGAATATCGTTTGTATACACGAGTCACCCATTTACTGAACTTGTGTCGTTTACTAAATTTGTAACATGAAGCTCACTTGAAATCTGAATTTACGTTCATATATAGATTTTACTAACCCATATTCCAATTAAATTGTTAATTGCTACTTTGTCGGTCGTAGCAAGGGGGCCGGAATGTATAAGTTTGATATATTCTGACTCAACTTCCCGAGCTCAGTCAATCACGTCTGCTGATTGACACCACGGGCATCTCCTCTGCAAGTTCCCTCAGCGGAGACCGTAGAGTGCAGATGCCACCGAGCGGTGGTTGTTGCTGGTTTGCTCTCCTTGCTCGACACTTTTCTCCCATTGGAATATGTTAATGTAGTAGTAAACGACAACCGATCCTCAGCGATCACCGCAATCCTCTGTGACTGCATGAACCACAGCGTTCACTTGTCGTTTAACCTCCTTAGAGTTAACTTGTCGACCAACCTCCTAAGAAGTAACTAGTCGTATAACGTCTACGCGTTATTAACAGGTCTCAGCGCCGCCACCATAAATTACAAGAGGTAATTTATTTGTTGTATTAAGAAAAGATTACCACCAATAAATCCAAGATAATTAGAATACTTTAACTAATACTTTCTTGTGTTTTATTTCTTTGAACCTTTCTTTTCTTTTCCATTTACACCATTAACAGCTTGGGAGCTCTCGTTGTCGCTTCACCCCGCTCCCTTGAGTTAATACATTGATCACCCCCCAACCACCCCCCACACACCACCACGGCGAGGAGTGGACCAAACCCCTCGCCTCAACATTTACATTTAACCGGATTTCGTTAACCCAGTGGGTTTCAATTGTCAATTCCTTTACATATATGTCAAATAAATCCTCATAAAGTAGGTTAACCCGGTAAAAAGTTTTAATGTAAAAGCCGTTTAAGTCCTGATTTAAATTAGCCGAGTTTACTTGCGGCAAGTCTTTGTTTGCCGGAAAGAGGGCCAAGGGGAATAGAAATTGAAAAAAATGCTTGACCTCCAAAGATGGAGCTTTGAAATTCCTTTAGGATGTTTAGTCCTTCTGTGCTGTTTAATGATGACAAAATTTTGGCCATCTGTGTTGTAAAAAGTGCTAGTGCTTTTTCAACGTCAGTGACTTTGGAAAAACTAGAATGATCATAGACTGGTTTTGTTGGTGTTAAATGGATTGGACTTGTCACTGTATGTGATATCTTTTTTGGTGGAATAAACATTTTGCTGTATTTGGTTTTTGTAAGCCTTCTATTAATTTCATCATTGAACGAATCTGATAGTAGTTATTTGAAAAAGAATATTTTTGTTTTACTTCTGTCCTCGACAGATTGGTGGTGCCATTACGCTTTGTATATTTCTTCAGTCTGGACTGTGGAACATATAGTTCGGGGGTAACTCTGGTACTACACATGAAAATGGATTTTGGGACACCATCATACACAATACCGATTTTAACTGTCTCTGTTAGAGAAGTTTGATTTTGCTTATTTCTCCTTGTGAAACGATAGAATGAAAGAACTGTCATGTCATTGTCAGCTTCGATGGATTCTTTAATTGTAGCTCCAGTTATGGATGTTGGAACGTTTCTGATTATATAGTACTTTTGTACAAAACGAGCCGGAATTCCTGCAGTAACGCCTATTTCAGTTAGCCTTGAATTTTGAATATAGTTGTTTGCGGCAGTAGGGTTGTTGAACGTTAGACGGAACGTATTGTAACCGATGTTTTTGCAAACGTAATTATTTTCCAAACCAATTTTCTGGAACCGCACGTATAAATGAAGTTCACAATTTTTTCTTCTGATACTGATCGGTGACTCTGATTTCACTATAACGTAAAATGGACCCGGTTGCAGTTTTGGGTAGGTAGTGACTACATTTTCAAGCAAATCCAAGTTGCATTTTGAAGACATTTCTGTCTCCTCTGCTTTCGTTATTGGTTTTCCACTGTTATTTTTCAATGATTTGTTTTGGTTTGCAATGCTTTCGGCACGTCTCTTTTGATTGTCTAATACCCCTATAGGTGGTTTTGGAGGAGGGGGTGGTTCCCCATTACCATCCATCATGAAAATTCAAAAAATCAATTTGACACTGTTTGTTTTGTAGATACTGTGCAAAAATAAAAGATTGTTGCTTTAACATAGAGTAACTATGTAAATAAAAACCGTTAACAATTGTTGTTGTAAAAAAGATCACAAAAAGAAAAAAGAACGACCAGCGTTAGAGACAGAAGTCTAGCATCAACAGTTGCTGATTTACGACTGCCCATGGCCTATAAATAAGGTCACCAAGGGAGACCAGCTGATTATCGATACCTCTCAAGTTTGCTGTCAAAATGCATTATTGTGAATTGACTTCCATTAGGAAAACGTAAACAAAGTAGAAATTTTTGACATTAGACTTGAGAAAAAACAGTTGTTTTCCGATTTCGATTTCTATCTTGGTGACCTTATTAATAGATCTTGCGACTGCCCTTTTTAATTTGGAACACATCTATCAATTTCAAAAAAAAAAAAAATGAAAAATAATAGTACGTTTACATTTAAACCCAGTGGGTTTCAATTGTCAATTCCTTTGCATATATGTCAAATAAATCCTCATAAAGTAGGTTAACCCGGTAAAAAGTTTTAATGTAAAAGCCGTTTAAGTCCTGATTTAAATTAGGCGAGTTTACTTGCGGCAATTCTTATCGATCTCTTTTGAACTTGCTTCATGCGTCTATACAAGGCAATTCTGTTTCAAAAATATTTTCTTTTTTGACAATGTTCTGGATTGTTATTTCAAATTATTGACACTACAAACAAAATACAAAAAACGAATTGCCAGAAAATTGCTGGTACGAGCATTTTTTTCAATTTCTATTCCCCTTGGCCCTCTTTCCGGCAAACAAAGACTTGCCGCAAGTAAACACGCCTAATCTAAATTGGGACTAAAACGGCTTTTACATTAGAACTTTTTACCGGGTTAACCTACTTTATGAGGATTTATTTGACATATATGTAAAGGAATTGACAATTGAAACCCACTGGGTTAACGAAATCCGGTTAAATGTAAACGTACTATAAGATGCATAAATTGGATTGGGATATTTTCAATAAATAATTTTTTTTCTAAAGCTGAACATTGCTCTCAAGATTTAACTAACCATGATTGTTACATCTTATATTTATAATGATTAGAGGCAGGGAACTTAAAAATATTTATAAATATAAATTATTTAGAAATTTTTGACACTGAACACATGGTATGCGTACTTTTCGAATGAAGATATTTTCATTTAAATTTTGAAATCTGAATACTATCAAAGGCAAATTATGAAAAAAAATGGAAACATATGACTGCATGAGACTACCTTGTATAATTATGCCATGGTATTTGTCATGATGCAATAATAAGGTGATGTATCAAAACAAAAACATTTGTTTTTGTCTCGATTATCTGTCAAACTTTTCCATATAATATTTCAAATGGTTGGCAACACTGCACATCGAATTCATGTAGAAATTACCCACTTTGACAGTTAATCAAGACATCAGCTGCGCCAAATGGACTACCTATTCATTGTGCCAAGGAATTTGTAAAGAAAATCGAAAGTCGATATTGAAATGTCGACTTTATGTTTTCCCCAAAGATCAAAAGTTGACATCATGGCCTATAAATAAGGTCACCAAGGGAGACCATCTGATTATCGATACCTCTCAAGTTTGCTGTCAAAATGCATTATTGTGAATTGACTTCCATTTTGAAAACGTAAACAAAGTCGAAATTTTTGACATTAGATTTGAGAAAAAACAGCTGTTTTCCGATTTCGATTGCTATCTTGGTGACCTTATTAATAGATCTCATGGCCTATAAATAAGGTCACCCAGGGAGAACAGCAGATAATCGATACCTCTCAAGTTTGCTGTCAAAATGCATTATTGTGAATTGACTTCCATTATGAAAACGTAAGCAAAGTCGAAATTTTTGACATTAGACTTGAGAAAAAAACAGCTGTTTTCCGATTTCGATTGCTATCTTGGTGACCTTATTTATAGACCATGATAGATCTTGGTTCACATCGACTTTTTTACTTTTCAATACGAAAAGTCGATTAATCGATTAGTCGATGGTGACCTTATTAATAGATCTCATGGCC
Organism: Musca vetustissima; assembly: GCF_032173495.1. Lineage (NCBI taxonomy): Eukaryota > Metazoa > Arthropoda > Insecta > Diptera > Muscidae > Musca > Musca vetustissima. The sequence goes on along the minus strand of NW_026878655.1, from coordinate 246,156 downwards.
TATAAATAAGGTCACCCAAGGATACCAGCTGATAATCGATACCTCTCAAGTTTGCTGTCAAAATGCATTATTGTGAATTGACTTCCATTATGAAAACGTAAACAAAGTCGAAATTTTTGACATTAGACTTGAGAAAAAACAGCTGTTTTCCGATTTCGATTGCTATCTTGGTGACCTTATTTATAGGCCATGACAAGATCTATTAATAAGGTCACCAAGATAGCAATCGAAATCGGTAAACAGCTGTTTTTCCTCAAGTCTAATGTCAAAAATTTCGACTTTGTTTACGTTTTTATAATGGAAGTCAATTCACAATATGCATTTTGACAGCAAACTTGAGAGGTATCGATAATCAGCTGGTCTCCCTTGGAGAACTTATTTATAGGCCTATAGGCCGATGACATCGACCTTTTTACTTTTCAATACGAAAAGTCGATTAATCGATTAGTCGAAAGTCGATTTACTTATCCCTAATATGGATACATTTGCAAAGAAAGAATAGCAAATAAATAATAACCATTTTGTTCGTTCTAATTTCGCGTATATTTTAAGATAATGGCTAGTTGTTCGAGGTATATTTTTTTAAATATGAAATTATTTGTGTTCTTAGCAATACTTTACTGTTATTTGTACAGAGATACTAACAAAGTTTGCTGTTATGCACATCCCGACGCACCGCTCATTGAGGATTATAGAGCAGGAGACATGATTTGTTCCGAGTGTGGTCTTGTTGTTGGAGATCGCGTTATAGATGTTGGTTCTGAGTGGCGAACCTTTAGCAATGAAAAAAGCGGCGTGGATCCCAGTCGTGTTGGTGGCCCCGAAAATCCTCTGCTGAGTGGTGGCGATCTTTCAACAATAATTGGACCGGGAACGGGAGCAGCTTCATTTGACTCCTTTGGATCACCGAAATACCAAAACAGACGAACAATGAGTAGTTCCGATAGGTCATTAATCCTGGCTTTCAAAGAAATATCCATGATGGCCGATAGAATCAATTTGCCAAAAACTATCGTGGACAGGGCCAATAATTTATTCAAACAGGTAAATTTTATTGTAAGATTGTATCAAATGGCACTACATAGTTCGGATTTTAGTAGCATTTTGAATTTTTTCCTGCGTGTATCTTTATAATGACACATATTTTTTGCGAAAGTCTATACTTGCAGAGATACGGACCTCCAATGTTCTGTTATTGTCCTTGCAGTTACAAAGCTGGTTTACACAATTATGATTGGCTTTACCTTTTCATATTGTTATGAAGGTGTATTTGATAACACTGTGCGACACGAAAATTTTTCATGGTTTCTAATGTACCAATTTTGTTTAGTTGGAGTCCCTGGACCACGAGTATACCTTTGGTTTTTCTGCGTCACTTCGAAAATTAGTTTTATAACGGTAAATGTAGAGGAAAACGTGGTCTCATATATTTTCAATTTGAAACGCGAATAACTTATTTACTTTCTAACGGATTTATATTATTCTTTTTTTTTCTTTCGAAGGGTAGAATTTTGTCTTCCCCGTAATATAATAAAACTTATACGGTTTGATATCATAATTTCTTCGTACAGTCCGCAGAAAAATAAATTTTGTTATTTTATGCAATATTTTTTCACATTTCAACCACTGTAACTCAGTCAATCCTCAACCGATTTACCAAATATATATCTTGTTTGAAAGAAAACATTCTACTCTTCGAATGAAAAAAAAAGAATAATATAAATCCGTGAGAAAGAAAATAAGTAATACGCGTTTCAATGTGAAAATCTATGAAACCACGTTTTTCTCTACATTTACCGTTATAAAATTAATTTTCGAAGTGACCCAGAAAAACCAAAGGTATATTCGTGGTTCAGGGACTCCAACTAAACGGAATTGGTACATTAGAACCCCCGAATTTTTTTTTGTTTTGTTTTGTATCACAGCGTAATTAATGGCAATCATATGGGTTTAAACTTTATTCTTCATTGTTTTAAAGAAAATGGCCAAGAACATTTTTAGACGTTTTATTCCAATTTACTTTAAATTAAAACGATGTTATTTTTATTATTGCAACAACATATACATTTTTAAAAACGGAACACTTGTAATATTCCAAAAATGACATATACCATGAGTACACATTGGGTTCCTGATAAGAAATATATGTATTTATGTTCTTGTGATTCTGACCTTTAAAATAAGCTCCATTGTGATTTCTCACGAAAACTTCTCAATTTGCAAGGAGATTGTGTTGTGAAATTTGCAAGGAGATTGTGTTGTGTCCATAGGAAAAATTCGCCACCAAAAGCACTAAACATTTGTATAATTTAAAGCGAGTACACTTTGAATCGCCTTTATTTATCGGCGATTTATGACATCCAAATCTTTTATAAGAAGAGAGAGATTTGGAAGCAACTTTATAGGAACAGAAAAGGTTAAAAGTATCAAATGACGAAAAATTATTTTTTTAATTGGGTTACGGATTATATGTCTCTAAAACTTGCACGGAGTTTGTATTAGCATCTGTCCATTGGTTTTACATACATTCTGAAATATGGGCCTCGATAATGTCTCTCGTGTCTCTCGAAAATATCACGATTTGCAAGAGATATATGACATAAGTGAAACTTTACTCCACAACAAATCTTTGCGATTAAAAAGAGATTCCGTAGTGGACCTTTAAATGTTCTTTTAAATTGAAAAGCATTCGTGGATAGCCGCACTTCGGTCCGAGAATTTGACATACGCTTATGAAAAGATTGGAATGAATACAGGTTACGTAATTCAATCTTTCTGCTACCACACAAATTTTCCATTGAGAAGGGGAGATTTGGATATCACAATTAAATAAATATACAAAGGAGCCAGGGGCAGGATGATGTAAATTTTCCAAAATTAATAGCACTTTCGCTTGAATAAGCCATGAATATAAGATTTCAATTCCTCATAGAATATTTGTTGACAAAAAAAAAAAAACGCTCTTGGCAGTTTGGGCTAGATTCTTGTATATGAAATAAATTGAAATAAATATCAATCGTTTATAATGACATAAGCACCTATTTCGCCAGTACTTTGACCGTCGTTATAATCGATTTCGACTATATATTTGTTGTTGTATCTGATGCTTAATTTTAGTACCAAAAATAGCTGTATTTTTGCACTTATAGAACTAATTTACAAATCCAACTCATAACTTCATTCCTGTATAGCAATTCCCATAACAATTTTAAGGAATTATCTAAACCGTCTTATTACCAGGAACCTGAATAGCGAAAAACTTCCCACATATTTAATTTCAAAAATCTATCTCCATTCATTGACACACTACATATTGTACTAAATTGTACTTTAGTAATTTTCGTACAACTTTAGAACGGTTGTTGAAAGTTTGCAATGTAAATTCCACAATTATCGTTTTGAAAGTAAGTTATTTATCGTCACCATAAATGCAAACGGACGTAACTGCACTTTAATTTAGACATAGCTCCCACATATATTTTCGTCCGATTTTATGTAAATAATGCATTAAAGCCACTATATTTCTTTCGATTTGCACGAAATTTTGCATAGCGTACTGGATTGAGTCTAGAGTGATGTGCGTTATGTTTCGTGAAAATCGGTTAAGATTTAAACACAGTTTCCATTCATATTTTCTTCCGATTTTGTGTAAACGGCAGCACATTTATTAAAAACTTTTTCAAATGCAGAAGCACGAAATAACACTATATAGTTTGTGATATTTATTTGTTATTTATCATAATTGTATGCTGCAGTTAATACAGTTTGAGCCCACCAAAATAAAATTTAGTACAAAGTAAAAGAGCAGTACAACCAAAACAAATATGGCTCAATTTCACCAGTGTCAAATAAGAAAAAGCGTCTAAACGGCAACCAAAAATATAAAAACGTTCAAAACTGCAATATTGGATGTGTAGCACAACATTCTGAACAATTATGACTTGCAAAAGTTGGTTTACTCGATGAAAAAACGCCTATAATACAAAATATTTAAACTTGGAAAATGTGTGTGTTATTATACTATAAACTTAACAGTTACGTTAAAAGAGAATATTTAATTGGCAATGTTGAAATTGAATATGTTTTATGTTTTCAACTGAAATTGATATTAGTTTTGTAATTTAAATCTATACATATTTATACTGTTAGGGACAACCCTCATGAACAATATGGCATCTCATATGTTCTATATTAAATATGGCAATACTGGGGAATATGACGCTTAGTCGTGCAACCGCCAGTTCAATAAGTCACACATTCTCGCGAATTCCATTTTTATCTTTTAAATTAGTAGCTGTGAACGCTCATCTCAATAAATAAACTTTACGCCTTTAGTAGTATTACAACTCGACTTTTATTTAACAAGGAATAAAAGTACAACAAAAGTGGCGACGAGGATATTGGAATTTTAATCAACAATTTCGCAAGACACAATTTTGCATTTGCTAGCAGAGCAACAAAAAGCAATGTTACAACAGACGCAATTGCTAAAGCACATGGCAGAACTCCTTCAAACGCAAGGCCCAGCAAGTTCTACACAACAACCACAAAATGCAAATACGTCTAAAGCAGCGCTAATGGAATCACTGGCACACTCAATGACAGCATTCGAGTACGAACCAGAAAGCGGACTTATATTTCAAGCGTGGTACAACAGGTTTGTTCATGTTTTCGAAAAAGAGGCAAACACACTCGAAGACCATGACAAAGTAGCTCTTTTATGGCGTTTTACCAGCAAAACCGGAGGACATGACACTCAAGGATACAGTAGAAAAACTCAAGAAACTGTTCGGCAAGACAGAAACACAAGTTGCACAAAGGTACAAATGCCTTCAATTATCGAAAAACGACAGTGAGGATATCAGAGAATACGCAAGCAGAGTAAACCTACAATGTGAACTATTTAAAATGAACGAATTGAAAATCGATCAATTCAAATGCCTCATTTTCGTCCTTGGACTCAAATCAGCAAAAGACAACGAAATAAGAATACGTTTACTAAAGGTGTTAGACGATGAATCAAAAGCAATAAATCTAGATCAACTAGTGGACGAAACACAACGGATTCTCGACCTCAAGGCAGATAACATTTTAATTGAGCATCAATCAAAAACCGTATGTTCACTCAACAAGCATACACAAGGCTCGAAGAAAAACAAAATACCTAAATCACCATGTTGGTACTGCGGAGACCTACACTACGCAAAATTTTGTACATACCGGAAGCACAAGTGCACCAAATGCCATCAAATTGGTCACAAAGACTACTTTTGTGACATCGCAAAAACAGGTAAAAATTTCAAAGCAGTGTCCGACAACAAAGGAAACAAATCCAAAATACCCAACAAGTCGAAGAAACCATTCAACACGAATGCAGTTTTCCAAACAAAGAACATCAATTTCCCAGATCTCAGAAAATATACAACAGTCCTGATCAACGACAAACCAGTAAAGCTTCAAATTGATACCGCATCAGACATATCAATAATATCAGTCGCAACATGGAAATTCATAGGTAAACCAGAAGCATACACAACAGACGACAGCGCTAGCGACGCAAACGCAAATTCAATCAAGCTCCTAGCAGAATTTGAAAGCAAAATTACGATCGGTGACAACACAAAAATATTAAAATGCTATATATCAGATATAGACAAACTCAACATCATGGGAATCGATTGGATACAGTCTTTCAATTTATGGCAAAAACCAATAACGTCCTGATGCCATCAAATTACATTTGAAGACGACATAGCAGAATTAAAAAGTAAGTATCAATCTGTCTTTGACTACAGCACCCTAGGCCTGTGCAAAACAAAAGTCAACATAAAGCTATTGCCAGATGCAAAGCCAGTATTCTTTCCTAAAAGACCAGTTCCCTTCGCAGTAAGGACTGAAATAGAAAATGAACTTCAAAGGCTAGAAAAAGCGGGTATCATTACTCCAGTAAATTCATCAAGATATGCAGCACCAATTGTGGTCAGCAAACGTAATGGAAAAATCAGAATATGTGCAGACTATTCAACAGGTCTCAACTCAATAGTAGAACCAAATCAGTATCCATTACCAACACCCGAGGAAATTTTAGCAGACTGCCACAACTGTGTAATATTTAGTCTTCTAGACTTATCAGACGCATACCTCCAAGTCGAAGTCGATGATGAGAGCAAAGAACTGCTCACAATCAATACGCATAAAGGATTGTATAAATTCAACCGTTTAACCCCAGGTATAAAATCAGCTCCAGGAGCATTCCAAAGGATTATGGATGAACTATGCGCTGGTGTCAACGGAGCAAAAGCTTACATAGATGACATCATGCTCGCAAGTGAATCAATTTCTGAACACAAAGAAAATTTAAACAAACTTCTTCAAAGAATCCAAGAGTTCGGTTTCAAATTAAAAATTGAAAAATGCTATTTTTTTCAAAAACAAATAAAATATCTTGGACAGATAATCGATAAAGATGGTATCAAGCCAGATCCAAATAAGATCGCAGCCGTTCAAAATTTAAAAATCCCAGAAAACATTTCTGAGGTAAGGTCATTACTAGGCTCTATCAACCATTATGGAAAATATGTAAATAACATGCGAACATTACGTAAACCCCTTGACGACCTATTAAAAAAGGATACAAAATTCGTATGGACACAACAATGCCAAAAATCACTTGATGATTTCAAGAACATATTGACTTCAAATTTGCTTCTCACGCACTATAACCCAAACATGCCTATACACGTCGCAGCTGACGCATCATCCCATGGAATAGGTGCAGTGATATATCATACGTTTCCCGACGAAAGTATGAAGGCCATATACCACATATCAAGAGCTCTAACACAAGCTGAAAAGAACTATAGCCAAATAGAGAAGGAAGGATTAGCAATTATATTTGCAGTGCAACGGTTCCATAAAATGTTATTTGGTCGCAAATTTACATTGCACACTGATCACAAACCCCTTTTGGCAATATTCGGTTCAAAGAAAGGAATTCCAGTTTACACAGCAAATCGTTTACAACGATGGGCACTTATATTACTCGCATATGACTTCGAAATCAAATACACAAACACCAAGGACTTTGGTCACGCAGATGTATTATCAAGGGTAGTCAAGAATCACGAAAAACCAACCGACGACTTTATTGTAGCAACAATATCATTCGATGAAGACATACGCAGCGAGGTAAACGAAACCGTATCCGTTCTTCCAATCACCTTCAAAATGATTGTAGATACAACCTCAAACGATGGCGATCTACAAAAGGTAATACAATATATGCAAAACGGTTGGCCTGACAGCAAAAAAAATGTTGAACCATCAATTATTCAATTTTACAACCGTAAAGAAAATCTCTCAATTATTGACGGATGCATTCTTTTCAACAACAGAGTTGTTATTCCTCAAAAATATCGGAATAAAATTCTACAACAACTTCATAGAGGACACTTATCATCAGAACGAAGCAAATCAGTTGCCAGAAGTTACGTATATTGGCCAAACATTGACAAACAAATTGAAGACTACGTTCGGAAATGCCAAAAATGTCAACTTTCTTCAAAAAGTCCTGTAAAAACAAATTTATGTCCATGGCCTACGACTACACATCCTCTTGAAAGAATTCACATAGACTATGCAGGTCCAGTAAAAGGAAAATACTATCTCCTAATCATTGATTCATACTCGAAATACCCAGTTATTTACGAGACATCTACAATCACCACATATTCAACAATAAAAATGTTAAACGAATATTGTGCATTCTTCGGAAACCCAGAACAATTAGTCTCAGACAATGGAACACAGTTTTGCTCAGAACAATTTGAAAATTGGTGCAGTAAAAGAGCAATTAAGCACACAAGAACTGTTCGTTTTCATCCAAGTTCCAACGGACAAGCAGAAAGGTTCGTGGATACACTTAAACGTGCATTAAAAAAACTCGAAGGGGAAGAAACTCCTACAGAAGCACTTCAAACATTCCTGGAAGTCTACAGATCTACACCGAATCCAAACTCACCAGAAGGCAAGTCTCCAGCAGAATCATTCATTCAGAAGGAAAATGAGAATAATATTAGACTCGATACTGCAGCATGAACCTACCGAACGGGAAATCAATCACAAAATGGAACAGCAGTACAATACCAAACACGGTACAAGATACAGAGAATTCAACAACGGAGATTTGGTCTGGGCAAGGAATTTCAAAGGAAACAAAAGTTATTGGACAACAGGTGAAATCATAGAAAGAAAAGGAAAAGTCATTTACAACGCTCTAATAGACGTTGGAGACAGAAAAATTCTCGTACGAGCTCATACTGATCAATTCAGACACAGAGATGCAGGAACTTCAATCAACGAAGAAACTTCAAAAGTACCCCTGGATATCTTACTCGAAGAGTTCGACATCTATCCACCAGCACAAGAAGACTTTGCAACTCCAACGGGTTCTCCACATTGGTCCCCCAAAAGGATTACGACTAGAAGACAACCAGTTGAACCAATTTCAAGATCACCCATTTCATCTTAAGGAGGGAGATGTTAGGGGCAACCCTCATGAACAATATGGCATCTCATATGTTCTATATTAAATATGGCAATACTGGGGAATATGACGCTTAGTCGTGCAACCGCCAGTTCAATAAGTCACACATTCTCGCGAATTCCATTTTTATCTTTTAAATTAGTAGCTGTGAACGCTCATCTCAATAAATAAACTTTACGCCTTTAGTAGTATTACAACTCGACTTTTATTTAACAAGGAATAAAAGTACAACATATACAATTATAAAAATTTAAAAACATATCTTTAATCTATACCAATAAAAATTAAAGTGATTCATCATCACAATTCATCAACGCCCAGACGAAACGGCTGAAGCTATATATATCATCTTGAAATTTGGTGTTGTTGTTGTTGTAGCAGTTTATATGAATTGTATGTTTTCTGTTACGTTTCCTCCAGTTCTGTCTCCAGATTCACAAATGCAGCTACCTCCACTGGCTGTAACCACAGATCTTCCGGAGTGAGGTGAGTAGTTTGGCTGGGCAATTGAACAAGTGCAGTGTGGTATGAGGGCCTGTAACACATGCTGGGCAGACATCCTGCACCTGGTCATCAATCCGTGCCCAATACGAATTGAGCCGACTGCACCATCCAGAACGTAACTGAGCCAAAACTACTCTGGTTTGTCTGGGCAGCTGACGTTCTTCAGCTGCTATGGGTGGGGGGTGAGCTCCGAGGACGGCATTCACTTTGTAACCGTTCAGCGCTGCGGCTACTGCATCTGTATGAATGCCATTCAGACATGCTCGATAGGCAACTTGATCTAGAGGCTCCCTTTTGTATCGTTGGACCTCTCTCTAGATCATGCAGATCCTTCCTGACACGCCTGGGTGGGGGAGTCCTATCCACCATATGATGGTTGGGATGATCGTCCCTGAAACACCCAAGCAGGTACTGCAACGAAAGCATATTGCTATGCTGACGTACGGGAAGGATCTTCGTCTCCTCATGAAGATGGTCCACTGGTGTCATGAGGAGACACCCTGTCGCTGTCCTCAGGGCGGCATTCTGACAGGTCTGAATATTTCTCCATTGCGTATCACTGGAATTCGCAGACCACACTGGAACCGCATAGCTAGCCACAGACCGACCTATCGCTTTGTAAGAGGTCAACAAGGTTTCCTTATCTGCGCCCCAAGTGCTGCCGGCAAGCGACTTGAGGACCTTGTTCCTACTTTTCAGCTTATCGCAGATAGCTGTGGTTTGCGCGGACGATTTGAACATGCTGTCGAATGTGACCCCGAGTATTTTGGGGTAGTTGGTGGTCGGAATTGTATGCCCCTCGACCTGCACATTCAACGGCATTCTCATCTCCGCAGTCCATGTGGTGAATAGTGTGGCTGACGACTTCGAGGCGGATATTTTCATATTCCTCGCTTTGAAGAAGGCTGCCAAATCGATGAGATAGGCGTTCAACCTCACACATATGTCTTCAGCAATGGGACCCGATGAAATTTGGTGTGGGGATCACTCTTGGTCCAAAGGTGTCACATAAGGCTAGGTTTTTGGAAATTCGTACTAGAACGGCACGGAAAGTACTAAATGTCTTACCATTTGTATTTGGCGAACTGGTAGAGCTAGAACTCTTAAATTTGAAATGAGGGTCACTGATGGATTATAGAATAGATGTAGCAAAGGAACTTTAAGTACAATTTGAATTTTGGGTCACCCATTAGAGCTGGAATCCTGAATTTTTTGGAGTTAGGGTCACTGTTGTGTAGGATTGGCATATGTAGGAAGTTTTGAAAATTTGTATTAATCTGTACTAAATGGTACCAAATGTGGATTTGGAGTTGGAATCCTTAAATAAACATTATACAGACTACAAGCGAAAACAACCGACAATATACAATCAAAGTGGCAATGTCGAATTAAAAATATTGATGCCAATATAGGGACGTGTAAAAAATTCGTCCCAAAATTTAAGGGCCCATTTGTTTTATGTGGAACATGTGGAACATTTCAGCAAAGCAGAATACCTTACAAAGGAATATGGGCGATGCATAACATGAAGCGTTGGCATAAGGGGTTTAGTCATTTAGACGAATGTAATTTACAAGAATCCCAACAACGTGCAGAACCATTCATTTCAAATAATTGTAACATTTCATAGGGCAACCGTCGGTAAGCCAAATATACTAGTCATTACGTGGTTACTGTTTGTAAGATACTTCTTTCATACGTATGTAAGAACTTAGAAATTAAGCCATGCATTGTTCACTCTCGCACGAGAATAAGGTTGGGTGTCTTAATGTGTGAGACAAGGTCAGTTCTGACATAGTCACATGACACCACAGCTATTCTTACTCGCGCTAAGAATCAAGTAGAAAATAAAGTAAACAAAACCAACCACCACTGCTTTTTAACTTTCGGTCCTACAATATGTAATTATATATTGTTATGACATTGAAATCTTCGTATGTTTCACACGATTTTCATATCTAAATAAAGTGAAAGTAAAAACTTAAAAATACATATTCTATAAAAAGCACCCTTATGCCATGTTCTGACGGGTATTTGAACAACTGTGTTCGCTCTTTGAATTACGTACATGAATTAATCCGTTCATACAACACAATTTTTAATTCATGTCTCCAGATAGAAAATAAATTATCTTTCTCATTATTACAGATAGAACCTATGGCTAATTACTTTTCATTCATGTTTTCAATTTTTTCTAAAAATTTTGTCGTTTTTTGATGCATTTTTATATTTTTTCAATAACATAATTATTATACCCACATGCTTATGGTTAATGAGGGTATATACACTTGCTACGATAAAAATGTGCCTCATCGAAATATTGGTTTTAGACCCCTAGTTTTTTCGATGCAGATTTCTATTATCCGATTTTACTTTTATGCGAAGTAATGTGTTTGGAAATTCCTGCCGAATATTAGTTTATAATTTTCAGTTTCAATTAACCAATTTTTTTGATAAATCGGCGTTCGGCGTTGTTTCTTTTTGTATACGCTAATTACAAGGAATGAGAAGAATTATGTATTGAATAAACCAAAAAACAAATTTTTATTCCACCTACACATACATATATAAACCGTTCAGATTTTTACTTTCATTCACTATCAATTAAAAAATTTGAAATTTTAATATTTTTTTTTTATTCTGTCAAAATTAATTTTTTTTTCGATAAATTCTCTCAATTGTTAGAAATTGGACCAATCATGGCATAATTATTACAAGGTAGAGCATAGCTAACATCTGATTACAAATTTTTCTCAATATGGCTTGTTCGATGAAATCAAAACCGAAGATGCACATTTTCAGTTGACCTCTTTGGCAAGTAAACACGATAATTTTGTTTGTTTACAAACTGCTGGAAAACGAATGTTTTCTCATCGGAGAAATCCAAATTCGGCAGTTCACCACTTTCACCAAGCGAAGCAACTCTTTAGCTCTTTTGAGTCCATTTTCTTTCTGTTGCGGTGTAAGTTCTTGCCCTTTTTGGAATCTGCTGATGTTGCTGTTTTCTCCCGTCCACTTCCTTGACGTCGGGCTACGCTACCAGTATCACGGTAATGACACAAAAGATTTAATCACATTTAAATGCTGGAGTGCTCCACTTGTGGTTTTCCAGCCAAATACACAGAAATCACGCTAGAATTCCATCATGAATAACATTTTTTCTGGAAAATTTCCATCAAAATGCTTTTGTACGCATGTAAACAATATAATGAGGAATAATTTTACCAGCTGTCGGACGAGTGGCTTAGAAATGACAGCAGTCTGAAGTTGGTTGCAGTTTTTTCATCTCACTCTGTATATTCTATTAAAAGTTAGTATTTCTTTTTATCACCGCGCTTGGTCATATTGACATGCATTCGACTAGTTTGGAGTAGACATCTGCATGAATGCACAAAAACACCACCCATGAGTCACTCACACAAAGTAATGGCTTCTATTCTATAAATTTGTTTGAAATGAAGTCCAATGAGTGAGGGTACAACAAATATGAATTGCTTCAGGTATGAGAGTTTCGAATTTGTTGTGTATTCGTTTGATTCATACAATCCACGTTTCAGACTCGACGAACCGGTATTTATTGTGTATGTTTACTTCGGTATGAATGTATGTTGTAACACACAAAGTTTGAACAAATGCGGCAAGTTCGTACACGAACATGTTTTACACAATGAGTGTGTCGAATTATACAGTAGTATTCGAATTACCCGAATTAATTGACGAGATATTTTGGTTTTTACACCATCCACAAAAGTATGAAGGGTATGTTATGTTATGTTTTTTTTTTTTTTGTAACTCATAGAAATAGTCATTTCCGCCCATATAAAGTATATATATTCTTAATAAGGACAAAATTTATGAATATCTAGTAATGTATCCACTATATAGCAGAACTTTTCTTTTTTCAATATTTAGATGTTTTTAAACGCACTTTTTTTAAATTCGTTTTAATTTGGGTTCGAATTGGATACCCCATAGTGTGGGGGATATTCAGTACTATAACATGTCAGTTCATAACCTATAATATGTTAAGACTTCTGTTGTAATATTACTACCTTCGGGGGTGTCGAGATACAAAACTAAACCGTTACGTTCCAAAATGGCCTTTATCAGTCCACATTAAGTATATCCTCCCGAGAAGTAATCAATATTGGCCCCCTTATGCAAAGCCAATTTTTTATACCCTTCACCACACTGTGGTACAGGGTATTATGTCTTTGTGCATATATTTGTAACAGGCAAAAGGAAACTAGATAGACACATGGTTCCTTTTTAGTATATGCATAGAATCACTTTCTAAGTCGATTTATGCATGCCCGTCCGTCTGTCCATGTCAAATTGTAAACAAAGTACAGGTCACATGTATGATCCGAATTGGATGAAATTTGGCATAGGTCACTAATTTGGCCCAAGGACGAACTCTATTAAAATCGGTCTAGAATGATGTGTGTTAAGTTTCGTGAAAATCGGTTCAGATTTAGATATAGCCCCCATATATATTTTCGTCCGATTTTAGGTAAATGATGCACCAAACTTCTCAAGTTTATCAGATATTTATCCAAATAATCAAGGGGTGTCCGATTGATATGATTTAGTATAGGTTGCAGAATGACATGTTTATGGATCAAATTTCATTTTACTGGTCCTTCAAAAATGCGACATCTGTTAGGATTCATCTGTTGAATATACCCAAAAAGGTATCATATAGTCGGCCCCGTCCGTCTTTCCTACATTCCTTACTGGTTATATATCCCCCAATCCCGTTATTGCTTTCGTCGATGGTTTTAGTGATAGTGGAATCTTGAAGTAACTTTTACTTATTATTATTTTTTAAAGTTTTTAATTATTTTTATTTAATATAAACAAAAATAAATACAACGTAAAAAACAATTCAATACATAACAAACTTAAATTAATGAAAAAAAACGTATTTCATTTTAATTCATATTAGAATCTAAAACATTAATATGAACAGAAAATAAATACAACGTAAAAAAATTAATTCATAACAAACTTAAATTAATAAAAAAACAATATTTAAAATTTGACTGTTCACCTCGCGGCGGTGAGTATAAAAAGGTCGGCCCTGTCGAACTTAAGGACGTTTTAATTATTTTTATTCATATTTTTTAATAAACAATCTCTACTCTACTTAATAATATTATCATGTAAAAAATCAACAAAAGTACAAATTTATTAAGAAATGTAATGAGAGACAATTTGTAAGAAAATGACCTACGTCCACAAAAACATAAAGAACAAATGAAAAGTCTTTAAGTCCCAAAAAAGTGCATATGTATTTCCGCAAATACTTATTTGTACTCCTCATATAACTTTGTACTCTAATTTTCTGCATAGGCCTATTTTTGTATATCCGTTGAGGAAGATTCCGCCGATTTTTCTTACATCATTTCATTTAACTTTTACTTATTTTTCTGGAGTTTTTATTTACTTGTATTCAATAGAAAAAAATAAAAGACATTATTTCTCACTATTGCTCACTAATAAAGTTTTAAAGAGTGTACAAGGTAAACATTTGCATGTACCTGTACAATAAATGCCCACCATCAATGTTAAGTCGTTGAATGAATACATAGAATACAAAATACATTGCATGATGTTCACTCATTGGACTCATTGATGTTGTATAACTTGTTCTTGTAGTCCATCATACTGAATGTTGTGCTTTCAAGTTTGATCGTTTGATCGGACAAAGCACAACGAAGAACAACACAACTTCGGTGGTTGAATTCATTTGCACTCATTAAATGTTGTTGTGTACTCTGAATACGACTTAACATCCATGAATGTGGATGTGGATTCATTGTACGAGTACATTCATGCAGATGTCTAGTTTGGAGGTTAATTAATTAATTAGCCACTGATCTTAAAAATAAAGAATCATGCCGACCATATTCCTTATTTTATGAACACAATTCTTGTTATTAATTTATTTACTTTAGTTTTTTGAAAGGATCTCTTTTTTGCTTTGCATTATATGGTTTATTCAGAAAAAAGTCAAGTATAATTGTAGTGCTCAAAAGTCAAAGTAATTTTGTTGTAGTGTCCAGAGGACAAACGAAACATTGAATTAATAATTTTTGATCGAAATTATATAATTATTTAGAAATAGATATTTAAAGAAATTTGATATTATTTAATAATTTATTTTGAGACTTACCTTTGTTTTTAATGTTATAGATTTTAGGACTCCGCTCTACCTCTGGCTACGTCAGTGGTCGTGAGTTTTTTATAGAACCGCCTTATCGTTAATATTTTATATAATCTTATACATGTTGTAAACAAGTCATAACCCTAATGTAGATATTAGTATCGACATTACAAAAATGTATTAAATAAATAAAATGTGATGTACGTGAATTGTAATATTTTTTACTGATTATAATAAAATTTAATTTCAGGTACATGATGGTAAAAATCTTAAGGGACGATCCAATGATGCAAAAGCTTCTGCTTGTCTGTATATAGCTTGCCGACAAGAAGGCGTCCCCCGAACATTCAAGGAAATATGCGCTGTTAGTAAAATAAGTAAAAAGGAAATTGGAAGATGTTTCAAACTGACTCTCAAAGCTCTTGAAACTAGCGTAGATCTAATCACAACGGCAGATTTCATGTCTAGATTTTGTGCAAATCTTGGTAATTTTGTGTATTTTATCTAATAGTTGAGAAGCTAAAAATCATGAAATTGTTATATTTTTTCTAGACTTGCCAAATATGGTTCAGCGTGCTGCTACGCACATAGCAAAGAAAGCCGTTGAAATGGATATTGTACCAGGTCGATCTCCAATATCTGTCGCTGCAGCTGCTATATATATGGCTTCACAGGTAATATTAATATATATCTATATATATAAAAGAGCTTAGTGTTAAGTGAGTGAGTGACTGACTGACTGACAGATCATCGCCCAGACGAAACGGCTGAAGCTAGAACCTTGAAATTTTGAGTGTGGGTTGTTGTTGGTGTATAGGCGTGAGATAATGCTGGGTTTCTGGAAATTCGAACTAGAAGGGTACGAAATGTACCAAATATGGTACCCTTTGTATTAGGCAAACGCGAAGAGCTAGAATTCTGAAATTTGGAATGTGGGTCACTGATGGAAAGTTAGAAAGATGTACAAAAGGGTTTTTGGAAATTCGACCTATAAGTGTACTAAAAATTACTAAATTTAGTTCTAATTGTATATATATTGAACATATATAGCTAGAATCTTGAAATTTTATATGGAATACAGGTTGGGAAGTGGTGTTGATGTATGGAAATGCTTAAGAAATTCGTACTTAAGTGTATAAAAAGTACAAAATGGTACTAAATTTGGTATTGTTTGCATTTAGTTGAGTGTATAGAGATGGAATCCGGAAAATGGGAATCCGGACTACTATTGGAGCACAAGATTGAACTAGCTTTAAAAAATCGTACTTATGTGTACGAAAAGTACTAAATGTGGTGCAAGTTGGATTAAGGTGAACAGATAGAGCTGGAGTCTTCAAATTGTGAAAAAAAATGGCTGTTAAATGTAGGATTAAGGTGTAGGATAAAGGTTATAAGTAAGGCTATATGGTACCAAATTTAGTACATTTTGGATTTTGCTTAAATGGATAGGGCTGAAAGCCTGAAATTTGAAATTAAGATTACTGTTGAAGATTGAGCTATAGAGACATCTTTGCAAATTCCTATTTATGTGTACGAAAAGTACTAAACGGCACTAGATTTGGTACAATTAGGATTTGGGGGAACGGAGAGAGCTGGAAACCTAAAATTTGGAACAATGGTTGCTGTTGGAATGTAGAATTGATATATGGATGCATAGTACTTATGTGTACTAAGTGGTACTATATTTGGTACAACTTGATTATTTGAGAACGGATAGAGCTGGACTCCAGAATGTTGGAATAAAAATTCCTGTTGGAGTGTCGGATTGATGTAGTTTAGGAAATTCTTAATTATAGAAACAAAAAGTACTATATGGTACCAAATAGTTTGGAAATTGTTTTTGCGTGAACGGATAAGGCTGATATTTGAATTAGTATTACAGTTAGAGTGCAGGATTGAGATACGTCAGTAGTTTGGAAAATTTGTCATTATGTGTACTGAATGGTACAAAATACAATTACAATTGAATAAAATTTAACGGATGAAATGGAAAACTTAAGATTGGAAGTAAAATTACAGAATTAAGGTAGTTTTGGAATTTCCTACTTATGGACAATTAATGGTACCAAATATTGTACGTTGTCTGTGAGCTGGAATCCTAAAATTTGAAATTAAATTTACGGTTGGAGTGTAGAAAGGGACATGGAGGTAGTTTTAAAAATGCGTAATTATGTGTACTAGATGGTACAGTTTAGTACAATTTAGTTTTGAAGGAAAGGATAGAGATTGTTCTCCATCTCTGTTATGGGACAGCATTGAGACATTGTTGGAAATTCGAACTCATAAGTACGAAAAGTACTAAATGGTACTAAATATGGTAAAATTGAGATCTATGCCAAATTTGGGGGATCTATCTCAATTCGTTTAGACGCTAGAGTGATTACAACAGACGGACATGCTTACATCGTTATAGAATTTTACGTTAAGCAAGAATAGATGGTACTAAATATAGTAAAATTGAGATCTATGTGAACGGGTAGGGCTGGTATCCTAGAAATTATGATTAAAATTACTGTTGCAGTGTGGAATTGAGGCAGTTTTAGAAACTCGTACTTACGTAAACGAAAAGTAATAAATGGTACAAAATTTGGTACAACTTGGTTTTTGGTGAACGGATAGAGCTGGAATCTTTAAATGCAGACTTAAGGTTATTATTGGAGTGCATGACTGAGGTAGTTTTGGAAATTCGTACTTTGGGTACGAAAAGCACAAAATTTGGTACAATTTGGTCTGTGGTGAACGGGTAGAACTCGAATCCTGAAAGTTGCAACATAGGTTATTTTGGGAGTGTAGGAAAAGTACAGAATGGTACCAAATCTGATACAATTTAGTGAACATATAGTGCTGGAATTCTCAAATTTGGACTTACGATTACTATTTGAAAGCAGCAAAAGTAGAGAATGGTATCAAATGATATAATTTGGTCTTTAATGATTACGATTACTATTTAAAAGCAGAATTTATTTACATTTGGCAATTTGTACTTATGAGTACCAAAAGAACTAAATTTGGTACAATTTGGACTTTGGAGGAATAAAGATTACTGTTAGAGTGTAGGGTTGATGTAGTTTTAGAAATTCTTACCTTTGGGTAAAAAAAGTAGTAAATGGTACTAAATTTGAAACGATTTGGATTTGTATGATTCCTGAGATTTAGAATTCAGATTACTGTTGAAGTGTAGTATTGAGTACGAATAGTAAATAGAATGAATAGTAAATAGAAAATTCACTAAATTTGGAACAATTTGGAAAGTATTTAATTGGAATTCTGATCTATTTTTAATCTATGTAATGGAAATAAGAAAGAGATTTCGGAAACTAGTGCTGATGTGTATGTAGAGTACTTAATTGTAATAAACTTGATATTAGATGTAGGAAAAGAGGTGGAATTCAGAACTATAGTACAAACCAGTAAAGAAAGTAGTAAAGTCGGACGTGGCCGACTATATGATACCCTTCACCACTATGGGTATATTAAACAGGACTATTAACATGAAATTGGATGAAATCAAATATTTATTTAATTATTCAGTAATACAAAAGCCTTCATGGCCAAAAAAATATATTACACAGTTAATAAACCTGAAATAAATTTAACATTTTCCTATTGTTGGCTCCCCAGCCTTTATTTACATTCAACAATTTTTCAAACAGATATACAATATAAAAATTAATTGGCAAAAACATTACCCAATGTTACATATAGATGCTTCGGACTAAAAACAGTATTTTAAGCAATATTTCGTTATTGGCTAATATTAAATAATACTACGAAGACAAGTACATTCTAAGTTTTAAACGGAATGCATTGTTCGAGTGTGAGAATATGCGCAATTCTATAGGTAAATAGTTCCAGCATCGAGCAACCCGAACAACAAAACATCTTTCGAAACACAGATTATGTATATGTGGTATTATTAACTGGGTATTTCTACTCGAGTGAGAGAAAGTAAATAAATTGCACACCTGCTTAGGGAATCCCGTTTTAATAATTTTGTAGAAATGTATTAAGTTGCGGAAATCAATAAATTGTCTAAACGAACAACCTAAAAAGTTTTTTACAAAATGGGAAATATGTTCACGTAACTTAATGTTATACACAAATCTGGCAATCATATTCATAATTTTCTGTAATTTAATAAGGTTATAATCAGATGTGCCAGATACCACTTCCAAAGCATACAAAATGCGTGGCATTAGAAGTGCATGTGCCATTTTTATTTTAACCCATTTTGGTAAAAATATGCTCACGAAATGCAACTTCCGTAGAACATAGTGGACTTTAGATTGAACAACATCAATATGGGAGTCAAAATTTAACCTATTATCTAATAATAATCCCAAACATTTATGTCTATCTACTATATCAACGGCTGATTGACCTATTAAGATATTGATATTAGGCACTTGAGCACCAAAGATAATTGCTTTTGTCTTATTTGGGTTAATATATTATGAATTATCCCGAGTCCATCCTAACGTCCGTTCCAAACATGCATTTATTCCTTGAGAATGGATCATACATTTTATATCGATCTGAACTAAACATAAGGAACACATCATCAGCATATATGTGCAATGAACATGTATTGAGATCCAAGTATTCTAACAAATCGTTCATATACATTATAAAGAGTAATGGTCCCAATACCGATCCTTGCGGAACTCCAGAATCTAATGATATAATGGTAGATGATATCCCATTTAACTCAACAAACTGCTTTCGGTCATGTACGTAAGACTTTATAAGTTTACATGCAGAAAATGAGAAATTGAACTTATTTTTAAGCTTGCGAATCAGCATCACATGATTAATCGAATTGAATGCTTTTGACAAATCAAGAGAAACTAATGCACTAACTCGATTAAAATTACTGTGACATCTGATAGTGTCCGTTAAGTGTAAGAGTAATGACGTTGTGTTATGACCCGCACGAAAAGCATATTGCTCATCAATAAATTTGCTCCTTGTACTCAAGAGAATTTGATTTTTCATTATATGTTCGCAAACTTTGGAAATAACTGGAAGAATTGAGATTGGGCCGCAAATCATCAGCATCACAAACTGTGGAAACCTTAGGAATTGGCACAACGCGGGCAATCTTCCATGAAGTGGGAAATACTGATTTAGTCAAAATTATGTTAAACAAATCCAAAATCAAACCTGACACATGCGGAAATATAAGTTTTAAAAATTCCACAGATATTTTATCAACTCCCACCGACTTGGATTTGATTTTACCTAGGGCAATAGCAATGTCATCAGTAGTTATACATGAGAAGGAAAAAGAATGGTCATGATCGTTAAAGGATTGCAAATTCAAATTACCATAGCTATTTGATAACCCACTTGAGGCAAAACAATTGTTGACCGTTTCTGCATCAAGTCCATTCAATACGTTTTCATCTCCAATGCAGCCATGATTTCGAAGAATTCTCCATAAACTTCTAGAGTCTACATTTTTAAAGGTTTTCATATAATAACTACGTCTCTTCTTTCGAATTACATTTTCACCTTATTTCGATATTTACAAAATATAGCCCAATTATACAGGGTTTGGTCTTCCAAATAAGCTCTATAAGATAAATCCCTTAAGTTTTTCGATGCTAAAATGTTCCACGAATTCATCCAATTATCGTCTTGTAACAAAATGCGCCTACGAACAACCGGAACATTTTTATATAGATTATCAATAAGCTCAGCTAAAATTGAGCATTTTTCATCAACGTCATGAGTTAAATTGAAGCTTGTATAGTTAAAATTGGACAGACATTGAAAAACGCCATCCCAATTTATATTCCTTAAGTCATGAAACTCCACCACTTCTTCAAACACATTGATTTCAAGATCAATACATGCCACAATTAATGAATGGTACGATATAGCAGGACATTGTACTTGGCAAGAATGATTTACAATTGAGCTATCACTTAAGAGCATGTAATCAATTAGTGAGGAACTTCGATGGGTCACATCAAAATGTGTGGGCTTAGAATTATGTATGATACCTAAATTTAGTCGAAGGCACATAGACCTCATTAGTGAAGCACGTGAAATGTCGCAATTAAAGTCTCCAACCACTATAATGTCGGTGTAAGTCAAAAATAAGTCGCGGTGCACATCTTCAAACACAGACACGTCACCCACAGGAGGTAAATAAGCTACACCAAACAAAATTTTTGTAGCTCCGGAATAAAGTTCTATGAAAAGCGATTCACACTTCCCAGCAATGGAGGATTTAAATACTAATTTATCGCCCATGTGACATGTTCCGAGAGTTTTTGAATATCCATACTTTTTTAAATTCCCATGTTGTGCAAAATGGTGTGCTCAATTTCGAGCGAAAGTGCGGCTCAAAAGCATAGCTGTGTTCAATATGTTACGAAATGCGTTCAATAAAAAACATATGTTTCATTGGAATTTGAAATTTGTTTACCAACAAAATTAAGAAAAAATATGCCTGCTGGCTTATTAATTGCCCTGGTTTCTACCAGAAAAAGTCTAATGATACTGGAACGTGCTTTTATTTGGCATATGAGTGCATCTAGGCAGCATTAACAAAAGAGGAAATGGTATGCAAAATAGTTGGCTTCTAGGAGACAGTGGTTACGCTTAAGAAACATTTTTTGACGCCCTATAAACAAGTGGAGCATGGATCTTGTCAACATCGATATAATAAAGTGCGCACAACTGTAAGAAACATTATTAGAAGGACTATTGGAAATCTTAGAAGTAGATTTTTTATAGATTCTATTTTTATTTTGATCATATTCAGAATGGAGCACACCAAATTTGGGAAAATGTTTCACATTCGAGCAAACTCGAAATGCAGCACATGGGCGTATGTCGAAGTTTTCTTGAAATATAAATCCCAACTCCACCGCCTCTGGAATATCTACGATCATTCCTATAAAATTTAAAGCCCAGCATATTCACCGCACAAGTTGAAACATCGGATTTCAACCACGTTTCAGTAATTGCAATAACATCCAAAAGTGAATCACACAGGATTGACTTCAATTCATTAAACTTAACGGAGTAAGTTGAGGGTCTCATACTCTGACAATTTATGTGGCCTATTTTAAATTTATTGTCCCAAGGCTCCAACATTGATTTTAGGGAAATGTTACTGCCAACTACAGATCCCATATTTAAGTCAAAATACATCAAATATAAGTAACATAAATAAAGTGGGGAACCAACGAACAATCAAGATATTACCATAATAATCCATACTTAATTAACAACTAATCAAATTTAATTAAAAAACAGATGCTTATGTTTATTTTATATTAGATCAACATTTATCAAGATCGGTATTGAAAACATAATTTCAGTCGGTGTCCCGACATAACATGACCTACATCGAATTTTTTAATTCATATTTCAATTCTTATTTTTGAGATCATTTTAGAAATAGGGATAGTAGGCAGACAAACCAAAATGTATTTACAACATTATTTAATTTAAAACATTACGAAATTAATGTGTATGACTTGACAAATTTTGTAAATGACGGACAAAAAGTATACAGACGGACGGACTTACCGATGTAGGCCATATGTAATGTTCAATTTAGCATAAAAAAGCTTTTATAGGAAGATATATAACTTCATTACAACTAATGTTCGTCCAAGGTAGAACCAGCATTGATAAGAAGTAAGTTACATTGTTCAAGGCTGCAAACATTCCTTCCATCCGGGAAAAATAGTTTTGCTTTGAGGCTGTCAGAATTGAATAATTTAAACTTGACAATACACCCCTTTCTAAGCAGTTTTCTACACGTTGAATTCAATCTTGCTGCAGCTGGTGAATAATGGTCGTTTAAGTACACACGTTTATTTATATCACTGCCCTGACCACTCACAAGATCACAAATTTTAAGATTACGTGTCGCAAAATATTCTTTCATAATATCATCACGTACTTGCACCGAATTGAATTTAATCAGGACCAGGTTACGATTGTGCATATAACAAACATGATTTACTTCGTTCCTGCACAATGATATCTTAAAAATTGCAGCCAACTTAATGGCAATATCAGCAAGATCTGTGATATTTCCAGGTAAACCGCTGACTAAAATATCTCCTCTGTTGAGTCTCCGGTACAAAACATTGTTCTCAAATTCCAATGACGTAATTCTTGTAGAATAGGAAGAATCAATTTTATCGATACGCTGATTGCAATCAAGAATATCTTTTTTTATTTCATTCAAACAAGAGCTCATCTCTGATTTAATTTCATCAAGTACTCGTTTAATGGAAGTTTGTTCCGATTGATTCTGTTTAAAAAAATCATAAAATTGTTTGTTCAGTGATCGCAGATCTTCGGCAACACCATCCTGGCTATCACTGCCATTCAGTCTAGTTTCGCATTCAACACACATAAACAAAGATTTTTTTATCGCCTTAAGCGCTAGAAGTTCACTTTCGGAAATCTTTCCACACAACGCATGGAACCATTGGGAGCAGATTCTGATATATAACTAATACCGTAGACAGACGACAGCCTTAATTTGCATTAAGAAATTCTTAATTTGAATTAATATTTACCCCTGACAGACGAGAGTTTCTGCATTTACAAACAGTTTTTTGTTTCAAAACAATTGTTTGTCTGTTTGTAGGAAGAAAATTTTGTCATTGGTTTACAATATTTTTCGTGATACATGGCATAAAGGAAGAATAGCAGCTATGATGTTGGCAAAGCAACTCCAAATTTGAAAGAATGTTGAAATTTGCCTTTATTTATAATTTTTATTTTTATAAATGTAAACAAATTTGACAACAATAAATTGATTTTCGACAGCATTGCCATATTGAAATTGGTTAATTCAGTATAAATTCAGTTTGATTTTGTGCATTAAAAATGAGGATAATGTACAAGTTAATTTGAATTAAAGCTGTTAATGCAAATTAAGGCTGTCGTCTGTCTAGGCTATAAATGTGAATCTACCTATGTTCATAAAAATATGAACATGATATTTGGTTGTATTAGTTTAGGATGTTTTAAACATTTACATGTGTCGTAAATAATAGATAAGCAGTCCTCAATTCTATTCGAGTGTGCATGTATGCACATAAGGGATGATAACACTCCACGCTGCTGAAGACGCATAGCTAATAAAGGATATCTCCATAAACATGCGCTCAGCGGGTGAGTAAATAGAGATCACTTCAATGTGGGTTTCTGTGTGTGTGAGCTGATCATGAAGAATTAATAGCAGCCCACACACAAGGATATTGGCGCGCTCATTTAGTACTGTAAACAAATGAGCATATGTTATCTCTTATGTGTATTAGGCTATGTTATATTAGGTTAGGTAGTTCTTAAGGAAAAATATAAAATAATAATATTAGAATTGAAATGACATTCGACCTTACATGGAAGCTATATACAAATATGAACCGATTCCAACGAAACTTGTCACAGGTTAGGTTATACTAATTTCAGTACGTTTTGTTCCTATTCTACTGATTCCTTGGTGTGTCAATTACTTAAAAGGGAGCTGTATCTACATCTCAACCGATTTTCACGAAACTTGTTACACATCATTCTGGACTAAATTCGGTACGCTATGTCAAATATTGTACAAATCGAAAGATATATAGCGACTTTGGTGCACCATTTACATGGAATCGGACGAAACTATATATGGGAGCTATATAGAAA
This sequence comes from Musca vetustissima, assembly GCF_032173495.1. Taxonomy (NCBI): domain Eukaryota; kingdom Metazoa; phylum Arthropoda; class Insecta; order Diptera; family Muscidae; genus Musca; species Musca vetustissima. The sequence continues at coordinate 221,266 of NW_026878655.1, read as the reverse complement.
TCTGGAACGATTTTCTCGAAACTTGGCAGACATCATTCTAGACTCAATTCAGTACGTTGTGCCAAATTTCGTGCAAATCGCAAGATATATGTGGACTTTGGTGCACCATTTACATGAAATCGGACGAAACTATATATGGGAGCTATATCTAAATCTGGACCGAATTTCTCGAAACTTGGCAGACATCATTCTAGGCTCAATTCAGTACGTTATGCCAAATTTCGTGCAAATCGAAAGATATATGGGAAATTACAAAAATCTTTTAAATTCCTTGAAACAGGTTTGAAAGGTTATAACTCGCGAAATATGAACATATTGCATAAAATTTGAATTCATTTCTATAAAATGAAGTGTTCTTGTCAGAATCTTAAACTATTGGTAATAAATAATATGCTTCGTGGAAGCTGTGATGGTGGTAATGTAAAAAAATGGGTGAAAATGTGTTGAAGCCAACGAGTTTTTTTGTGTTCCTTCCTGATTTGTGGCTAAACTACACAACGCATGCACATATGATCAGTGACTAAGTTGCAGAATACCCCATGGACAATATGATTCTAATGTATGATTTTTCGATATAATCTCTGCATCCACCTAAAATGGATGCTGACATTTTGAAGCCGGATTTTCGGTGTTTTTTGAATTTTTCTTATAATTATGACGCGCATCCAGATAATGGACCAAACTAATTATAGGATTGTAGAACTCGTGATTTTGCTTTGTTTAGTGTATATCTCATGAATGTGCTCACCGTAGCATCTTTGTAATTGGGTTCCAAAGACGAAAATTTGGTGCGTAAATTTTTATAAAAACATATTTTTTGAGTCTAAAATTAAGAAAGTCCATTCAAATTCCGTGGAACCCCGCGTGATTTTAGTTTTTTTTTTTTACGTGCCCGATCTAATGAGCCCATCCATGTTCGATTTCGTCCAATAAAACGGCGGATATAGGTACCTTGAATGTGGGAAAAACTGCAAAAACGTATTTTGACAAATTCGCGTATATAATCGCGGTTTTCTTCAAATTGATTTCACATACATTCATGCTTGTGTTATCATATTCGCGAATCTGTGTGAAAATAGGTCAAAAATATATCTATACGCGAATAATATGCGTATTTTATCCAAAATCGATTGTGGAGGCACATATGCGGTTCTTAACCGATCCTTTTAAAATAGGTGTTCTTTTGTGTATTTCCAAAGGAGATAACTGAAACCGGATGCGCATAAAAATCGTATGCACGTTGCGTAATTTTTAGCCATTTTTATGATTTTTGCATAGTAAAGTGCATCGAGCGGCACACTTTGACCGCTAAATGAAACCTCGGAAAATTCATAATTATTGGAAGAGATTGATTCGACTTATACGAAAACCGCATGTGCATCGACTGATTTCAACAAATACGCGAACTGTATGATTTATAATGTTGATCATTTTCACATGCTGTAACTGCAATATATTTGGTCATTTTTAAAGTCAAAACTCTGAACAGAGGAATCTACCGATATTTAACGATCATCTAAAAGAATTTGTAGAAGAAATCGTCACATATTTTAGAAGATCTAGACAAAACCGTATTCCCTTAACCATACCAAAATATCAAAAATTCGAAAAAAACATTTTGTGGCAATTGGAAAATTAATTTATTTTATTTTGAGATATTTTTATGCTTTTATTTGTTTTTCGCGACTATTTCAATGTGATTTGACAAGTAAGCAAAGAAAACAAATCTGTTTATTCATTTGTGAAGAAATTCTCGAATTACAACAAATAGGAATTCATATAATTTATATTTGAAATACAAGATTTAAAACCGCTATAGCTTTTGTGCGCAGCATCCGAACTTGTGAACGCGAACAGATTTCGAATCAGCATATTTTTCTTAACCTATGTACCAAAAATCATTAATGTGCTCGAAAAAAAAATTTTCAAATTTTTTTTTTAATGGAATTTTAAAAGAATTTTATAATTTCCCATATAGGGACTTTGGGGCACCATTTACATGAAATCGGACGAAACTATATATGGGAGCTATATCTATATCTGGACCGATTTTCTCGAAACTTGGCAGACATCACTCTAGGCTTAATTCAGTACGTTATGCCAAATTTCGTATAATTATACAGTATTCACGATTTCCATATGATTTTTTTATTCCTTTTCCGCATACGAAGTAGCGGGCACTTTGCTAGTATATATATTCTTGTAATATCAAAATGAAACACACACCAAATATTATAGAATCGATAAGAAAAAGTTTTAATGTATTCAAATAAAGTTTTTCCAAGACTGACAATTATATATTTTTCTATAACATAAGAAACCTATTTTTCTTTCATATATAAAATAATAATTCCAAAACTAAGTTGATTGAAACAAGTATTTCAACACCCCCTCTCAATCAACTAATCCGAGCTTTAACCGCATATTTACATATTTCGTAGCATCAGTGGATTTTGTGAAAATATCTGCCAATTGCTCTTCCGTATTGATGTGCTCCACAGCAATTGATCCGTTCATAATATGATCCCTTATAAAATGGTGTTTTACATCGATGTGCTTCACACGTTTACTTTCTAAATTATTTGCGATCCCAATACATCCGTTGTTATCTTCGTATATTTTTATTTTGTATTTTTCATCTATTTCCATGAGATCTTGCATAACTCCCCGTATCCACACAGCTTCTGTTGTAGCCATACTAAGAGCCACATATTCCGCCTCAGATGATGAAGTTGCTACAGTCTGCTGTTTCTTGCTACACCAAGACACGGTACATCCATACACTTTAAACACGTATCCACTCACAGATTTTATGTCAACACTTTCCGATGTCCAATCTGAATCTGCAAACCCAATAATGGGTTCAGCTTCATATCTTTTAAACACAGCTTAGCGGATGCTGTGCCTTTAAGATAACTTGCAATTCTCTTTAGGTGTTGCCAATGTGTATCTGATGGATTTTCTTGATAACGTCCAAGGTATCCAATTTGGTAACAAATGTCTGGTCTTGAACAAAGCATAATGTACATGAGACTTCCCAGAAGTTCCCTGTATGGCTGTCCAGTTTGTTCCTTCTTTTCAGGTGCATGTAACTGTAAACCCTTTTCCATCGGTGTCTTAACTGGATTACAATCTTGTAGGCCAAATTTCTCCAACACTTTTCTAATGCTATTCTACTGAGATGAAGCCAAGCAATCATTTTCTTTTACAAACTTTATACCTAGGAAATATTTAAGTGGTCCACAATCTGACATTTCAAACTTTCTGTTAAGACTTTCTTTTAGCTGGTTGATGCTTTCCAGTTTACTTCCAACTAAAAGAAGATCATCTACATACAATATTAAATAAAGTACGTCATTTTTCTTCTTATTAATCTTCATATAGAGGCAGTAGTCATGTTTCGAACGTAGAAAACCCAGATATGTAATAAAATCATTGAACTTATTGTTCCAGCATTTGGGTGCTTGCTTTAGTCCATAAAGAGATTTCTCAAGCTTGCAGCAAATACCCTTTTTGTAATTTACACCAGCAGGAAGAGCCATATATATGTTCTCAGTTAAATTTCCATTCAGAAATGCAGTTTTCACATCCAACTGTTGAAAGAAATATCAATGTTGTATACCCACCGCTAATACTATTCCAAGTGTGGTCAACTTTGCAACAGGTGCATAGGTATCACTATACTCTACTCCATACTTTTGAAGATATCCCTTCACAACTAGTCTAGCTTTATACTTCACTGGGGTCCCGTTTTCATCTTCTTTTATTCGGAAGACCCACTTTGATGTCAACAAATTTGAGTTAGGAGGAGCGGTTACAATTTTCCAAACTTTATTTTTCTTCATTGAATTAAGTTCGTCCTCTACTGCCCTTTTCCATTGGTATGTATCTTCTCTGTTGAAAATATCTTCAAAGTTTTCTGGGACATTGTTATGTATTTTTTCTGCATTGAAGCCCGTTAAATAATCGAATAGTTTTGTTGGCAAACGAGTTATTCTTCTACTTCTTGTAGCTTCTTGTTGTTCACTTTCATCAGAATTTTCAGACATCTGCCTTTCGTTTGTATGTTCAACAGCGCTTGATTCTTTGTTATGTTTGACATCGTTGTAATTTCTGGAAGAATCATCTTGAGGCATATCACATTCAGTCACAGCATCATCTATTTCTTCCCCCTCTAGCTCGTGACTGATTCGTGTGTTCACTATTATCTTCTTGCAAAGCAAATGGGTAACATTCCTCATCGAATTTTACGTCACGTGCTAATACAACTATTCTGTTTTCAACATCCCACAGCCGGTAGCCATTAGGTGCATAACCAATCATTGCCATTTTCTTCCCTTTAAGATCTAATTTCTTTCTTTTTGTATTTGGGATCCATACATAGGCCTTACACCCAAAAACTTTTATTTTTTCTAAAGACGATTTTCCATTGTACCATATTTCTGCAGGAGTTACTTTACATCAAGAGCTCGGGTTGGACATCTATTTAAAATGTATACAGCTGAGAGTGCAGCTTCATTCCATAAGTATTTTGGACTGCCAGAATCTAGCAACATTGATCTAATCTTCTCAGTCACAGTGCGATTAAATCTTTCAGAAACCCCATTCTGTTGGGGCGTATAGGCAATAGTTGGTTCTACCTGGATACCCTTTTCCTTTTCTTCTGGTCTGCAGATAAATATTCTGTGCCTTGATCAACTGTTAGCTTTGAAATTTTAGACTGAGGGAACATAGCTGTGACCAACGCCTCATATTCTTTAAACTTCTCAAAAAACTGAGATTTCTTCTTTATAAAAAATATCATTGCGAAGTGAAAATAATCATCTATGAAAGAAACGAAATACTTGCAGCTATCCCATGATGTAGGTGTTATAGGACCGCACACGTCGGAGTGAATTCTTTCAAGTATTCTTGTGAATCTCTGTCTGGTGCCACTAAATGGCTCCCGACATTGTTTCGCTTCGACACAAATGTCACAAAAACCTAGATCTTTTGTATTTAGACTTTCATTTAGGAGGTTCATACTCTTTAATTTTTCCATTCCTGATATTCCTATGTGACCTAATCGTTTGTGCCACAGTGTAACATTGTTAGTGCTACATAACATAACTGAACTTGAGATAAGGTTTAAAGAAAGTTCGTAAAGGTTTCCTATAAAATATGCAACGGCAAGTTTGTCTTCTCCTTTCTTAATAATCGCAGTACTGTTTTCGAAACTGACTGCTAATCCAGCTTTTGTAAGCTTTCGCACAGACAATAGGTTTTCTCTCAGATCAGGAGTGTACAACACATCTTTCATATAGATTTCAACTCCTTTATTGCTAGTGCCTTTTATTTCGCCTACATAATTTGCCATTATAGACTGACTATTTTTCGCTACATTTATTTCAACCGGAGAGCTCATTTTTTCCATCGATGAGAAGTAGAATTTTTCTTTAGCCATATGATCGCTGGCACCCGAGTCTAATTTAAATGTGATAAATGGACCATTTTCTAACTTGACATTATCTCTTGTGTCAACCATAAAGGAAACAGATTTGGATTTTGCCGATCTTGCCTCTCCTTGCCAACAATCATTAGCTTGATGGCCGAATTTATTGCATTTATAGCACTTATCGTTGAACTTCTTATTTTTCTTGATGAATTTTTTGCTTGAAAATGCGGTCTTGTCACTTACTTCATTATGACGATCACAAAGTTTTGCTTCTTCAGACATTAATCTCTCCTTGACTATATTTAGATTCAATTTTTCATCATCCACGTTTTGAAGAGCTGTTACCAAAGGGTCATACTTTTCCGGTAGCGTAAGAAACAGTTGAGCCAACACATCTGAATCTTCCATTGTTGCACCGGCCAATTTCAATTGTCTTACCAAGTTTTCGAATGATAAAATATGCGTTACAATTGAATCTCCGTCATTCATTCTTAACATGGTTAATTTCTTTCTTAACAGCAATTGATTTACGACAGACTTCTTGGGAAAAGCAGCATGCAGACTATTCCACATATCCTTTGCACTTTATCTCGAATAAAACTTAAACAATCCGAATGCACAAAGCTTACAATTCGGTCCATTGCTTTCTTATCCTTCTTCCTGTATTCGGCTAAGGCAGTTGCATCACTTGAAGGATTGCCGGTCAGAACATCCAATAAGTTTTGCGAGTCCAGGTGAATTTTTACACGGAACTGCCAGTCATCGAATACTTCTCCTCTGAATTGAGGAATACCGTGAGTTTCTTTTGCGTCGCCCATAACCTCTTGTAATATCAAAATGAAACACACACCAAGTATTATAGAATCGATAAGAAAAAGTTTTAATGTATTCAAATAAAGTTTTTCCAAGACTGACAATTATATATTTTTCTATAACATAAGAAACCTAGTTTTCTTTCATATATAAAATAATAATTCCAAAACTAAGTTGATTGAAACAAGTATTTCAACATATATATATATATAAATAGAAAATTCTTTTAAAATTCCATTAAAAAAAAATTGGAGTTTGGTGCACAATTTACCTAAAATTGATTGAAACAAGTATTTCAACATATATATATATATATATATATATAAATAGAAAATTCTTTTAAAATTCCATTAAAAAAAATTTGAAAAATTTTTTTGCGGGCACATGCATTATTTTTGGTACATAGGTTATTAAAAATATGCTGATTCGAAATATGTTCGCGTTCACAAATTCGGATGCTGCGCACAAAAGTTATAGCGATTTTAAATCTTGTATTTCAACTATAAATTAAATGAATTCCTATTTGTTGTAATTCGCGAATTTCTTCACAAATGGTTAAACACATTTCTTTGCATACTTGTCAAATCACATTGAATTACGGTTAAATTGTCGCGAAAAACAAATAGAAGCATGAAGATATCTGAAAATAAAATAAATTAATTTTTTAATTAAATCGAAATGTTTTTTTGAATTTTCGATTTTTTAGTATGGTTAAGGGAATACGGTTTTGTCTTAATCTTCTAAAATATGCGACGCTTTTTTCTTCAAATTCTTTTAGATTATTGTTAAATATCGGTATATTCATCTGATAACAGTTCCTACTGTTATCTAAATATATTGCAGTTACAATACATAAAAATTATCAATATTTAAAAGCATGCAATTCACGTATTAGTTGAAATCAGTTGATGCGCATGCGGTTTTCGTATAAAATTTTAATTTAGCGGCCATAGTGTGCCGCTCGATACACTTTACTATGCAAAAACGCTAAAAATGGCTAAAAATCACGCAACGTGCATACGATTTTTATGCGCATCCGATTTCAGTAATATCCTATGAAAATACACAAAAGGACACCTTTTTTAAAAGGATCGGTTAAGAACCGCGGATGTGCCTCCACAATCGATTTTGGACAAAATACGCATATTATTCACGTATCGATATATTTTTGACCTATTTTCACACAGATTCGCAAATATGATAACACAAGAACGAATGTAAGTGAAATCAATTCGAAGAAAAACTCGATTATATACGCGAATTTGTCAAAATAAGTTTTTGCAGTTTTTCCCACATTCAAGGTACCTATATCGGCCGTTTTATTGGGCGGAATTAAACATGGATGGGCTCATTAGATCCGGCACGTAAAAAAATTAAAATCACGCGGGGTTCCACGGAATTTGAATGGACTTTCTTAATTTTAGACTCAAAAAATATGTTTTTTTATAAAAATTTACGCACCAAATTTTCGTCTTTGGAACCCAATTGCAAAGAAGCTACGGTGAGCACATTCATGAGATATACACTAAACGAAGCAAAATCACGAGTTCTACAATCCTATAATTAGTTTAGTCCATTATCTGGATGCACAACCTAATTATAAGAAAAAATCAAAAAACACCGAAAATCCGGCTTCAAAATGTCAGCATCCTTTTTGGGTGGATGCAGTGATTATATCGAAAAATCATACATTAGAATCATATTGTCCATGGGGTATTCTGCAACTTAGTCACTGATCACATGTGCGTGCGTTGTGTAGTTTAGCCACAAATCAGGAACGAACACAAAAAAACTCGTTGGCTTCAACACATTTCCACTCATTTTTTTATATTATCACCATCACAGCTTCCACGCAACTTATTATTTATTACCAATATTTTAAGATTTTGACAAATGTTTGTGCGTCATGGTGATGTAATCATAACTTATTTTTGTAGAATTATTTAATTTTTTATATTTTTGTGTGAAGTTTATCCAGATTGTCTCTAATTTGTAAAAACATTAGCACAGTCTCTTTTGGAATTGAATGAAATTATTTTGCATTGTATACTAGCCAAACAGACGACATCCTTAATTCAGATTATCTTGTAAATTATGCGCATTTTTATACCTTTTATTAGACAGTTGTGCATATGGGCATTTCCTTTGTGCATATGGACATTTCCGGCAGAATATAAACCAATGCCATATAATTTTTCTTTAATTGCACTTAAATACATGAAACAACTGCAAAATTGTAAAAAAGCCACATCGTGAGTGAACGAGAAAAATCCTTTGCAAAAAAGCACCGATCCTATTTTGAAAATGTGAAAGTGCAAATGCTTGATATTTCATATTTATGAAAAGGATAAACATGTTCTCACAATCGCCAGAGTTTTCCAATTATTAACAATAATGTCTAACGCATGTATATTTGAAGCCGCGTGAGTAACCGCTCTTTTGTGATTTTATTTCAAAAGATTACATCCGGAGGCTCTCAATTTTTTTACCACTGATAGTACTCCAAAAGTACTACTAATTGCAAAGAATGTAACTGTATTTGATTTATTTAACATTTAAAGTTTTATTTTGCCTCAGATAGTCGTGAAAGTGGCCGCGGAACTGCACATATGTTTGTAATAGACAAAATACTAAACTTGCAGGCATAGATTTCCATGTAAGATGTCTGAATTTTTCTCATTGTACTTGTAGAGATTTTTTCAGAGTTGGATGCTTGAAATGTTATGACTTCTAATCAGGGACGTACGCAGGGGGGGAGCCCTGGGGGCCCGGGTCCCCCCCGAAATGAATTTTTTTCACAGTAAATGTATGTTTGCAACAGCGAATTTTTTCATTTTGCACTACTATTCAGAAAAAAATTCAAATTAAAATAGAATTCTGCTCGGGTAGCCCAATTTTCCACCTGTCCATAGGACAAAGTCTTAAATCCCCGGCCGAAGGCCGTCTATTCCGAAAGTACGAAGTTCTCAAAAAAAATTATGTGGTTGTAATAAACCAAAAGGACTATGTGCTGTAAAAAAATTAAACGTTTCGGAGTGGTATTCTTAAATATATTTAATAAAAAGTGGGGGTATTTTTTGAACTTTGGAACCCCATATCTCGGGAAGTACTAATTTTCCCCCGAAAAAAATTATGTTGCTGTAATCAGCATCGGAAGGGCTACCTATGGTAAAAATTTCAAAATTATCTGAGATGTATCCGTAAAGTGCATTTGTTCCAAATTTTCGGCTTGTTCGTTTCTCAGTTTTGTGCATCCACAGCAGATAATTGAGTATTTCCACTATTTTAGATTGAGTAATATTGAGAAAAATATTTTTAATTTGTGTATAAACAGCAAATTATCTAATTTGATCAAATTTCGCACTTTTTCAAAATAAATTGGAATCAACCTCACATTGTTGATCAATTTTATTGCGCTCCATAACCTTTTTTTAAAATATTAATATTTTGTGATAAAATACGTGTCTGTGTATTAAAAAGTGTTTTATACTATTTTTGTGCATATTGTACTAATAGGTGTGGTGAAATCCTTTTGATTAGTGCTAAAAAATATTTTTCAAACTAATTTCTTCTTTTTGTTTCCTTACCAATTTGTTCCTCTTGTTACATTATTTTCATAGTTCAAATCGGTTTCAGCTGGAAGTACTGCATCACGAACAGTTCTGGTAGTGTAATAAATAAAACGGAATTTGTCATAAGCTAGTGTTGTGACGGAAGCAACTGCTGAAGCCAGAAAGGATATATTGGAAGGAGAAATAACCTTTAAAACGATGTGTGTTGATATCCAAATGCTGGAGAAAACTTGATATTTATTATAATTTGTATATATTAGCAATATGAATGATTCGGACCGAATATTAGTTCTTGGCGATTTTAATATGCCATCTGTGAAGTGGCTTTAATTGCCAGAGTCAGAAGCTCTTAATCCTTTGACATCTAATATGAATTTAAATCAATGTACTTCTGAAATTATTAGTCGATTTTGTGACATCATTCTCCAACAAATAAATAATATAGTAAATGATCATGAAAATTCTGAATTTTGAATTAATTAGAATACCTTATAACTTATGTATGTCCATGATACAAGATTATTTAATTTCTGACAATTCGTCACACCCAAGGTTAAGGATAATTTTAATTTTTGATTTTTTATAATTTTTTCTTTTTTAATTTTCGGTCTAAATTGACGTCTATACATTCGGTATATGGGCATTTCCGGAAAAAGGTAAACCAAAGTCGAAGAATTTGTTTCTTTAATTGTGCCTTAATAAGTGAAGTAACGCAAAAATATAAAGAAAGGCTACATTTGTAATTTTTTCTTCTTGTACCATAAATGCTAATTTCAAGACTATAAATGCAGACACTGCCGAAATATTTCTGCAAAATCAAAAATGTCGCTTGAGCTTCGTCGTGTGAGTGATCGAAAAAATCTTTCGCAAATAAAGGATATCCCAAATTTTGAAAGTGCTATAATAATGCTTGATATCTCTTATTCATGTAAAGAATATAAAAAGGTCAAAATATTCACAAAATTAGCAGAGTTTTCCCATTATTAGCAATGGTGTCTAAGGTTTTGTATGTATATTTGGAATCGCGTGAGTGACCGCTCATTTGTGCCTTTTATCTCGAAAGATATTTAACATTTAAAGTTTGATTTTGCCCCTGAAAGTCGTGTAAGTGACTGTGAAAGTGCCCATATATATTCTTTGTACCGATTTTTCTTGTTTTGTTACTTATACTAATATTTGATTGAGAATATTTTTGTCCTTTATACCATCCTTCTCAAACGACATCTAGTGGGAACAATTGGTAACCCTAAAATGAGTTTTCGTTCTTTGCACAATGTGTCTATTCACTTTCAGAAACACGATAACAATGAATAAAATGCATTCGATTGGCACGTGTTGTGGCTGACTTGAACACATATGAATACAAGTTGACAATGTTCGTTGTCATATTCTGAAATTTGACAACGTCCGTGTCACAATCTCAAACAAGACAACGTATCGTGGTAAAATACTAAGAATTGTAAACGCCTGTTGACAAATTGACAACAAGCGCTGTCAAAACCAAAGTGATAACGCATGATGAAAAATCTACAACGAACGGTGTTAATTTCGCCAAGTTTTTTTCTCCTCTGTGTAACCAAAGCGGTGAAGGGTATCATACTGTCGGCCCCATCCGACTTTTGAACATTACTTATTGGTTTATTAATTTACACGCATATGCCCGCTACTCCGTTAGCGAATGTGGGATATATTTCCAAAATTTCCAAAACTTCCTACTTAACCCAAACCTAAACCTCCACAGTGATTTAAATCCAAGTTTCAGGATTACACTTCTATCGGTTCACCCGCAATTCAAATTTACCAAATTTAGTATACAGTAGTACCAGTATCCAAAACCTCCTAATTACCCCAAACCTAAACCCCCACAGTGATCCTAATTCCAAGTTTTAGGATTCCAACTCTGTCGGTTCACCCACAATTCAAATTGTACCAAATTTAGTACACAGTAGTACAAATACTGAAAATTTCTATTTGACATTTTTTATATACAAATGTGTGTTAAGAATAAAAACGCCAATACGCGAAAATGTGTGCATAAAATGTAAATAAAATCAGAGGTCTACACTAAAAACGTTTTATATTGTTTGCTAATATCATAGATTATAGAGACAGGAAACTTCTAAATATTATACTATTAATGAAACATTTTAAATTTATTTTTAGGCTTCTGAGCACAAGAGGAGTCAAAAGGAAATTGGAGACATAGCTGGAGTAGCTGATGTAACAATACGCCAATCGTATAAACTGATGTATCCGGAAGCAGCAAAACTATTTCCAGAAGACTTTAAGTTTGCTACTCCAATTGAACAATTGCCACAAATGTAAACTAAAAATAAAAATGTACTGTATTTGACCTGCAAATAAACATAGATCTTAAAACTATTTCAAAGAAAATACATTGAAAGGAAAGTGTTTATTGAATACTAGCATTCGACGTTCGTTAACCTATTGTATAATATATCTCAAAATGTCTACACATATTATCTAATTTTCACAGAAAATTACATATGTCAGAAATCTATGTATGTATGTATTTAAAAATTACATCCATATCTTAACCCAAGAACTGAACCTAATACTAAAATTTTGAATTCTAAATATAATCGTACGCCCTTTAGTATGTGATGTTATTTTCTTTTGTACTCAAATTTTTGCTTGCTGTCAAATATTTTTTTTTTTTTTTCAAAACCAGCTAATTTTGTGTTTGCCAATGAAAATATTTTATGGTCAGAATATGGCCATGGCATAACTATACAAGGTATTCTCATTTGAGAAATTGATAATGGAATTCATATATAAATTTCAAATAAAATGAAATATTTATTCCATAAAATGTAACTCATGCCAATTGGCAAATTTTAAACAAATTAAAAAAAATTTCTAGAGCTCCACATTGTTCCCAACTAAGAATGTTGCAATTTATATTTATAGGTTTTATAGGCAGGGAGCTTTGAAATAAATTTTGAAAGCTGAATGTTGTTAAAAACAAATGTGTGAAAGAATTAGAAACATATAACTGCATGAGACAAATAAATATTTCACACCTTTCGTCAAATATTTGCTTTAATCATGCTGAAACGTCCATGATTTATCGCAAAAAATTAAATCATCCTGCGACGAGGTTTATTTTAAGTCGGGTTCGAAATCATAATACTAATGAGATGGAACACAGTTTTCGTAAAAAAAAATACAGCGCTCTCACAATGAAACAACATGCCCTTTGTTTTTACATTCAACGATTGCCAAATGCAAAACTGAAAACTGCCAAGGAACATACAAATTATTTACAGATTTATTGTGTTTATAAGTAATTGGTCTGTTGCAGTACTTTTTTAATAGTAAAGCTAGTAAAATGGAAACATTTCAAAATAACTCTCAGAGTACAAAATAATTTGAAAAGTTCGGGAACGCAAATATAGTAAATATACCAAAATTACTTTCCAAGCGACCCCAGCATTGTAGGGACATTTCCATTGTTGTAATGTTTCTTTTGATTTTCAAAATGCAAACAAATATTTTTAGGCAAATTATTAATTTTGTATGTATAATAATAAACATCAGCTGTATATGAATTTCCCCGCAGACATCCCCATTTCGGATTATTGAATGCTATATACCTATTTTTACGATTGTGAGTGAATTTGACTCAAATTCCTAGGAAACGTGGACCTACGTCTATAAATGTTTACATCGATATTTTTACAACAAACTTTGGAAGCCTGCGTCATTTGGGTATTTGGGTAAATACTGAAAATAGGGGTACCATTATATGGGGGCTATCATAAAACGTAGACCAGCGTGTTTACATTTTTGCTTGGATATTTTGTACAAATTGAAAACTCTGTACCAAATTACAGTCAATTACAGATAAAAGTGGATAATAGATTAAAATTACCTTAAATTGGGAAGTACGGTAGTAAAATAGGTGTTCGGCAGTAAAATAGTTTTTACCTAATCTTTGGATAAATAATCGGGTATTTACCCACGTTTTTAAGTATTATAAAATTAAATTTAAATCGATTTGATAACAGAAACCCGGGGTGTATGATGTTGTGTTGGCGATTTAATATAGTAAATACCCACAAATGGTAAATAATATATTAAATACCCACAAATGGGTATTTACGCACTGCCCATTTCTATCCATTCGTGGCTACCTATTTGTTGATTTACATACGCACGTATTGTTACATATTCCACCATCTTCGCTTTGTTTATTTGCCTAGTTGGTCAGTCAGGGGTTTGCAACCATGTATTTCCCTTTTCTGTGTGTCCGTTTTATTCCTCGGTATCCCACCAGTTATAATTACACAGTCCCCCTCTGTTGTATTAGTACGATGACACATATTATATTTTATAGTAAATATAATGTTTCTGTCATGGAACATTTCTTGGATATTTTAATATCCAGTGCATCTTACATACGGTCAGTTGGACTTTTATATAGTGTAGGGTGCATTTAAGCAAATCGTTGCATATAACCAATTCATTGGATTTTAAATTACAAATTAATTGATTTTTAATATATATTTACTAATTGTTGTGAATTTTAATAAAAGCTCCCTACTATGCGTCGTATTTTGGAAATTTGTAGGGTGTATATTTGGCATAATTACATATTCGCTTTTTACAGCGATTTTTATTATAAACCGCTACAATCGATAGCTTTGTTTGTATAATTCTATGCTACAATTAGTAGTTTTTTTTTTAATTTTGGTATATTTTCATATTTAAATATCTCATATTGGACTTTTTGATTTTTTTAATAATCTATCGTGATATTTTATTGATAGCTAGTGGGGTTATATTAAATCTTTAGGTACACAATTCGTTTAAAAATCGAAATCTGTGCATCTTCTACTTCTCGTCCGTCCTCTGATTCTTGTTACGTTATTTGTTCAGAGCAACACAGACTACATCATGGCTATTGGTTTGTAAATTGTACACCTGTCGATAGATATAAATTGATCAAAAGGTATCGTTTGTGTGTAAATTGTGTTCGTAGGGGGCACGAAGTCAAAAATTGTAATAGTCTTCTTGTTGAAAGCGCAATCAAGGACATCACACTCTATTGCACAGAGATAGCTCTATTGTGAGATCTTCGAGTCAGAAGAAATTGAAACTACCAGTTTGTTGCGTCGGTACCTTCGGAAAATGGTGGAGGCGATTGAATGGACCGATATTCCCCATCTTCGAACTTAAACTAAGTTTGGAAGAAATATCAAGATGTTTGGATGAAATTGAGTATTCCTTTCGAGAGTTATCGTGCACACCAGCCAGACAGACGGACAACGGACCGACATGGGTAAATCGACTCTGAAACGGGTTTGGTCCAAGAAAAACATCCAAAGAAACATGGTGTTTAAAAACATTATTTCGATGTGGCACATTTTTCCAAAGAGTTGTTTATAACCTTCTAAAGCTACCGAAGTTTTTTTCAAACACGACCAAAACCTTGAAATATAAAAAATAGAGATTTCTTATACTTATTGTGTGGTATAT
Source organism: Musca vetustissima (assembly GCF_032173495.1). Classification (NCBI taxonomy): domain Eukaryota; kingdom Metazoa; phylum Arthropoda; class Insecta; order Diptera; family Muscidae; genus Musca; species Musca vetustissima. The sequence continues at coordinate 205,945 of NW_026878655.1, read as the reverse complement.
TTATTTGCTGGTTTTCAAGTGTGAGAAAACAAAATCATAAAGTGATTTTTATTTAATGAATTGTTGATACAGATGAAAAAACCAATCACAAAAAAAGGTTATTAACAAAACGAATTAAAAAAGAATACTGTATCAACATAAGCAAACCAATTGTATTACCAAAAAATCAAATTTTTAGCTGCAAGGAAGAATGAGACAAATTTTTAAATTGTATCGCCTACTGGTTTGAGAGCAAAAAATCAGTAAAAATAATAGTCTTAGTATTTAGCATAAGTTTGTGATTGTCTGGTGTTGTCTTTTTATGTTTTGGTAAACTCTTAATTAATCATTTTGTAAGGATTTTTAACACCATTTTTTTGTTTTTGGGAGGCGTACTCTATACTATACTTATCAAGGATTTAGGGAGAGTGCTAAAATTTACAGCTAAAGCCTGATGTTGACTCGAATCAACCAGATTGAGAGAGCTCACTTGTATTCGTTATTATCCCTAGAGGGATTGATATGGGAAAATAGAGATTTTGGTTCCTCCTAATTATTATATCTGGTGTTAGGAATTTCACTATTAATGTAAGAATACTGTCTTTAATAATTCGAAATCATAAGGAATCTAATATTAAAATGAATTAATTACTATAATAAACATGTTTAATGTCCTGAACGTATAAAAAACAATATGTGGTAATTTATTTTTGAAGAATGGTATTTCCTTAAAAATGATTAAGTGAGTATGGGTGTGTTTGTAGCAGAGAACTTCAACAAGCCACAGACAAACGTAAGCCACTTAGATAAGCACAAGTGTTTTGGGTGTCAAGCCTTTAGTGTGCAAGTATTTTTTTATACTCGAGTATTTTTTCACACCCTACCAACAACAATTGTTTGATTTTACCACCACCGCTAGAATATGAGAGAGTAAAAGGTATACAACACTCACAAGTGATAGTACAAGTGGTAGTGTCAAGTGGCAAATTATACTCAGTTCTTGTTGTGTTGAGTCGTTTGAGTTCATACACCTCTCTCTCGTGGAAGCAAGTATTGTTTATAGTATTGTAAATGCTTCTGTACAATGTTAGGAAAAGAGCTTCCTACATTGTAATTAAAATAAAATTAATGTTTTAAACTAATATTTTTATTGTTCAAAATTATTTATTTAATTTTACCAAAACAAAATCCTAAAAAAATAAAGCAAAAGAAAAAACAAAATAATGGTAAAATGATTGTGCGCAAATCAAAACATTTTCCAGTTAAAATCAAAAACATGCGCATAACGCACCCAAGTGCACAAGCCACTTTTTAGTAAAACAAGTTGTTCCTTCATCTTCGTTCTGATCGTTGTGCTTACGCTCTCGAAAAGCATAAGGCACACGGCTGAGTAACAACAACAAATAACAACACTTAATGTGCAGAGAGCAAGAGAGTAAGAAATGAAATTTACCCGAGTGCGCAAAAAAAACACGACAAAACATACCCGAGTGTCGATGAATCAATGAATTTGTTGTTCAAGTGGCAAAACATAATTGTACTCACAATTAGCAAGTGGCGCATAAGTATCAAAATAAGCCACTTGTTGTTATTCTCTGGTTTGTAGGAATTTCAAAATTGTAATGAAAAAAGGAATTTTAAAACTATGGTTGGGTGGGCAAATGTTCAAGCAATATGTCTTATTTTGTATTTTATAAAGATCATGTTCGTTCTCAGGTGTTGGGTTGTGGTTGGTTTAGCAACTGACCCAGAGACCACAGGTTACCGGATGATCCCTCTTAACGCCGCCTCAAAGGGTCAAGTAACAGATGGCGCTCAAACCAATGCCAATAACACAGTGATTAACAATTCGCAACACCTCCACCGATTTTCTTAAACAGCAGACCTCCGGACCCCAATTTGGAGAGGGGTAGTTGTTACGCGTGGTATTCGATTTAAAAGAATTTGCATTTTAATGAATTTGGAATAATTGAGTCAATGGCATGCAAAAAAAATTGTGGCTAGCTCGGCCTAGGTGGTTCTTGACCCGTAGAAATTTTCCATCGCGTAAACATAAAGAAAAATTGCATGCTGAAATCAGAGCTAGCATAATAAAATTTCCGGTTTGCCATTGTTTTACCCGCTACTGTTGCTCATTCCCAAAGAAACTATAAATTTAGATATTTATATATATATATATATATATATATAATGAATTAATCTATGAATTAAGAATTAATAATGAATAAATAAAACATTGAAAAAAAAAACTTATATATCTAGAGTCTTATATCTAATGTTAAGTATACAGTACATATTTACAAATTTTTCTTAACGATAAAGATGATTATGGTGACTATGAAGAAGCTCTTGATGATGAAGACAAAGAAGCTGCTGTTGTTGGAAAGGTTGACCACTGCTCATGAAGAAAATGTTTAATATGTTGACACGATGATAAAAAAGGGAAGGAGTCCATGATGATTTGTGTTATTATTTTGTCAGGGTTCTTGTTACATCCTTTTAATTTGCTTTAGAATCATTTAATATTTAAGTTTTTTTCTTTTCTGGTTTTCTTATATTAGTTAATTTATCTGTTTTACATAATTAACACATTTGTCAGGGTTTTTGGTATATCTTTTTAGTTTGATTTAGAATCATTTAATATTTAATTTTTCTTTTCAGGTTTTATTTTAAGTAATTTATTTGTTTTTACATAATTAACACTTTTGTCAGGGGTTTTGTACATCTTTTTAGTTTGATTTAGAATCATTTAATTTTTCTTTTCAGGTTTTCTTATTTGTTTTCGCAAACTGCCACAACCACTTTATGTCTTGACTTCTAACACCAACAGACTCCACGCTAAAATCTCAACTGACTGTACTCTACTCTTCTTTTCTTGTCATCACCGACTGCCTTAGGAAAAAATACAACGGTTCTATCATCCGATCGAAAAATTACGGGTCTATTCCAATGATGTATACAATTTAACAATAACATTGCGGGTGTAACAAGGAAAGAGGATCAAACGAAAAGCTATCAAAAATAATACAAAGGAGAACAATGAAATGTCAAATAGACAAAGGGTTGCCATCGCTAAGTGTAACTTCAACTTTGAGGTAATATTCATGCTAATTAGGGGTAATGAAAAGATTCCTAACAAAACTGCTTCGCTATGAAAAGGTTCCCTTGATTAACGAACAGGAGAAGAATATTTTCATTTCGACCATCAATTAAATAAAAGTGTGGCACGACCCACGAAAGCCGGGAAAACCTGAATAGGGGGCTAAGGTCTAAGGTCCGACGCATAGAATTGATGCCTTTTGCGAAGTTGCTGAGAAGGTGGTTTTTTAGGAAAACTTCCTGACCTATTTTATAACTAATGTGTTTTGTGCGGGTGTTGTAACTTTTCTCTGCCTTCTCATGAGCCTTTTTCAAATTTAGAGTAGTCTTTTCTCTAATGCGGGAGATTATATCAACTCTTTGTATCAAGGTATCGTCTTGTAGCATATTATGTTTATCTAAAAGATGATATGAGGAACCATGGGTACACATGTTTTGGCCAAACATGGCGTAGTATGGAGAACAATTTATAGCACTATGGTAGTCGTTGCGCAAAACAATAAACATATTGGAAATACATTCATCCCAATTGAGGTGAGGTGATTAATTTTTAAGATAAAATCTGATTTTTGTTATAATTTCCCGATTGGCTTGAGGAATAAAAATTGTATAAAATGATCAATAAGTATGAATTTTTCGATTTGGAATAGGGGAAGGGACCAAGAAAATCCCAATATAGTCGTTGAAACGGACGGACGGTCTTAAATGCATCACCCATTGGTGGCCGAAGGATTTGGTTTGAGGCTTTAATGACTTTGCAATCATTACATTTGCTAACATAATCTTTTATATCAATGGTCATGGATGGCCAGTAGTACTATCCCCTGTCGGAACTTTACCCTTTTATAAACACGATTATCGGACAGACAAAGGTCAGGTAAACTGTCTTTATTTTTAATTATGGTCCGTCTTAGTTCTTCATATTCTGCACTGTTAAAGTCTTCCAAATCTAAGTCAATTTCCGGGAAGCTACGCTGAATTTGCAAAGAAACTACATCAAATCGTGACAGTGCATCTGCAATAATATTAAGTTTCACCAGGGCAATAAATGTAAGAATGACCTAATGCCTGGCAATTCCAGCATTTGATTCTTGAATAATCTGGTTTGGTTTTACCACGTTGGAAGTTAAATGCCTCTATCACTATCGGCATCTGGCTCAATTTCAAGTTCACTTACCTGACGAGAAGATTTAACATTTGGCAAGGCAACTTTACTTTCATGTAGGACTTTCTCCGCATTTCTAGCATATTCTCTTAAACAGTGCAAATTATTTGCTTGAGTATTAAATAGCTTAAATCTTAGGTTAGAATTAACGTTTTTCTTAATAATATCTACTAGAATTTTCTCCGAGAGAGGTTCTTTCATTCTTAAGTTCAGTCATAATATGTGAATGATAGTCATCGTATGACTCTTTTAATTGCTGTTTTCTCATATGAATTTTTAACATTATTTCATGGTCCGATTCTAAGCTACCAAATTCTTGCCTGAGAGAATATTCTAGAAGAGAGTATGTGGGATCGGGACGCTGTTTTATAAACTGCCAATAACATAATTCGGCTTTACCAGAAAGAAAAAATTGAAAATTTGACATCAAATGCTCATCCGTACACTGAGTTCTATTGCAAAGAGTATTTATTTTAAAAAGAAAATCGGATACGTTGCCAGTACCATCAAAGCTAACTTTCCATTTTTCCAAGTCAATTTTTGCTCTCACAATTCCCGTATTTAAATTAATGTTATGAGAAGAGTTCCCAGATGCATTTTAATTAACTGCTATTATGGCACTTGCGGATGTACTGGGAAGTGGATTTTGCGTCAAGTTCGAAATAGAAGATCTTAGTGAATTGATTTCTGTTCTAAATTCTTGTATAACAGATATTAAATCAGGATCCGTTATCTTGTCTCCACTAGTGGGAATATCCACTACGGTTGGTTGATCGGCAGACATTTTTGTAGACTTTCGGTTTTCGGGAAATCCGTAGAAAGTGGAAGTCTGACTCAAAGAACAGGAATTGTCTATACTAGAATAACTATTCGGTGAGACTTGCGGGCTAATCACGGTTATATCTTGTGTTTCCATTGAGATATTAGGGCTACTAGGAAAAGAGGTAGTCGAACCATGCGGTGGGGAATTAATTGTCGCAGGTCTTGGTGTTGATAATTTGTTAAGATCTTCAAGGGATCTGGTAGTGGGAATTTCAATTCTTTTTCCTCTACCTCTAGATGTGTTCAAAGCTTTTGATAGTCCTTTCGAGGAACTTCGTGTATTCATACTGCTGTCGAGTTGAAAATCTGACAAATGTAGTTATTTTTCTTTAAATAAATTTAATTTTAGAGTGTTTTTATGTGGCAAAAATGTGAAAGTAAATTTGAAAATATAAGAAAAGTTTATTTCAGTTTATTGGAATGTATGTATAATAAAGAGTATAGATTTTAATGATAATATATATTTATTTTTTTAATACAAAATATTTATTTACTTGGAAATTTGCAATCAGTTGCGAATAAAAAAAATGAACAGAACATAACAAGTTAATGAAGCTTTTATTAACTGACATTGTTCAAACAATTATCGATCATTTCGCTTAAGATAGACAAAATGAAGTTTATTGTTATACCAGAAACTTTCGTTCAGTAAAAGTCCATTATTATAAAATTAACCAGTTAAGCGGTATTATACTAAGATTCTCCAGAATTTAAATGCAAAGCACTCTCAGAACATTTTAAACATTTATGGAGGCAGTCTCTGAAAATTCAAGAGAATCGTTACATGACCAAAAACAATACACAGATTAATGACATAAATTAAGCAGAATTATATTCCAAAGAAATTCGACTCATAAATCTATGCAGAGTGTTTGTCATGTTAGATGGAAAAAGAAAGAACATATTTTTTCTTCTAACTGACTGTGGCACAGTGTTAACCGTTCATCGAACAACTATCTTAGAAAGATAGAAAATAATATGTATGTCAATTACAGAAATTGGACTGCTTTGTAGCAGTCCCACGTTTTCGTTGGGCGCCATTTTATGTTACGCGTGGTATATGATTTAAAAGAATTGGTATTTTAAAGAATTTGGAATAGTTGAGTCAATGGCATGCAAAAGAAAATTATGGCTAGCTCGGCCTACAAACAAAAGGTGGTTCTTGACCCGTAGAAATTTTCCATAGCGTAAACATTAAGAAAAATTGCATGCTGAAATCAGAGCTAGAATAATAAAATTTCCGGTTTGCCATTGTTTTACCCGCCACTGTTGCTCATTCCCAAAGAAACTATAAATTTAGAAATTCATGATATATATATATATATATATATATTTATATGACTAATTGTAATACATCTATGAATAAAGAATTAATAATGAATAAGGAATACATTGAAAAAAAAAACATATATCTAGAGTCTTATATCTAATGTTAAGTTACAGTACATATTTACAAATTTTTCTTAACGATAAAGATGATTATGGTGACTATGAAAAAGCTCTTGATGAAGATGATGATTATGATGAAGACAAAGAAGCTGCTGTTGTTGGAAAGGTTTGATATGTTGACACGATGATAAAAAAGGGGAAGGAGTAGATGATGATTTGTGTTATTATTTGGAATTTGCATATTTTTTTATTATTTGTATTGTATCGTATAGTCGTGTTTGGGCGCCATTTTCTGTTACGCGTGGTATACGATTTAAAAGAATTGGTATTTTAATGAATTTCGAATAGTTGAGTTAATGGCATGCAAAAAAAAAATTGGCTAGCTCGGCCTAGGTGGTTCTTGACCCGTAGAAATTTTCCATCGCGTAAACATAAAGAAAAATTGCATGCTGAAATCAGAGCTAGAATAATAAAATTTCCGGTTTGCCATTGTTTTACCCGCCACTGTTGCTCATTCCCAAGTACTTTATTTGTTTTACATAATTAATACTTTTGTCAGGGTTTTTGTACATGTTTTTAGTTTGATTTAGAATCATTTAATTTTTCTTTTCAGGTTTTCTTATTTGTTTTCGCAAACTGCCACAACCACTTTATGTCTTGACTTCTAACACCACACTGACTCCACGCTAAAATCTCAACTGACTGTACTCAACTCTTTTTTCTTGTCATCACCGACTGCCTTAGGAAAAAAATACAACGGTTGTATCATCCGATCGAAAAATAACGGGTCTATTCCAATGATGTATACAATTTAACAACAACATTGCGGGTGTAACAAGGAAAGAGGATCAAACGAAAAGCTATCAAAAAGAATACAAAGGAGAACAATGAAATGTCAAATAGACAAAGGATTGCCATCGCTAAGTGTAACTTCAACTTTGAGGTAATACTCATGCTAATTAGGGGTAATGAAAAGATTCCTAACATAGTAAAGTGGAGAAATTTAAAATGAAGTTTGATGGCCATCAGCCTTAGCAGTGTACGCAGTGTACGAATGGTTCTGGTTAAAACCGATGTAGTTCGAGATTGGCCCACATTGAAAGACGCACTTTTCAGACGGTCGAACACTACCAGGCCAAATTTCGAAGTGATGAGCGAGATAGTTGACCGCAGATTGAAGCCAGGGAAAATTTTCATGCATATTTTTTGGTTATTAATACTTTAAGATCTAAGCTAACGCAACCTATTTCAGATATAGAAATATTTAGAATGATTTATGCCATGAATATTAATAACTTGGAAGAATTAAGAATGGGATGTATTAGGGCAGAAATAACTTGTGCAAAACGAGACGTGAGGTAGATGTCCCCACCTTAGAATCAAAATATCAGAGTACATGAATTTAGCGATCAAGACGTGTACTATGAACAGCCATGTTTCCATCCGTATCTGAACTCCAACCAGAAAATATTTTTTGGAATTTATGTGAAACAGGGCATAGATCAAGTATATGATGATGTGTACTATGAACAGCCAAATATTCCATTCGTATCTGAACTCCAATCAGAAACCATTTGTTGGAATTGCCGTCAACGAGGGCATAGGCATCGATTTTTGTAAGGCGTTCCAAATTTGTTTGAGGTTCATGAAATATATATGGAAACACTAACAGACCTATTTCCAACATTCGAAAAAAGGGGATTAGCGCATACAGCTGTGGAAAACACACTATTAAGTTGGTAGAAGAAACTAGTCCCATAAAAGACTGGCATTATCCCATATCGCCAGCGTTGCAGCAAATAGTATATGAAGAAATTGATAAAATGTTAGAACTTAAGGAATAGTGTATGAAATAAAGACGTAAGGAAGCCAGGAAAAACAGATTCTGCTTGGATGCACGCAAACTAAATGCAGTAATACCATATTCTGACGAGCATTCGAACAACGTAGATCGCTCTCAGAATTACCTACATGAATTAACCCATTCATACAACACTATTCTTAATTCATGTCATCAGAATTATCTTTTTCAAATTTGTTGTTTATCCTTTTACACCGAAATCTCAACTTATTTGTGTGTATAACCTATGAATTTAAATAGAAAAAAATATTTTCGTTCTCCTGAATATAGTAAGAACCCATAGCTATTTACTTTTCATTCATGTTTTCCATTTTTTTTCTGAAAATGATATTGTTTTTAATACATTTTTATTATTTCTCAATTCAAATGTCACATATAAAAATTTCTTTGTTTGAGTTTCCGCACATTTGTTTCTTGTTTTGTACGCTAATTAGAACCAAGGGAAAAGAAATGCATATTTCATTATGTAGAAAAAAAATTTACTTACTGCTGCATATATAAAAACTATACAATTTTGTACTTTTCATTCATCATTTTCAACGCTCATCTGCACATGGCATAACCATAAAATATACAAAATATTGATGGAATATTTAGATAAACTTTTATAGTCTAGACAGACGACACCCTTAATTTGCATTAACACCTTAATTCAAATTAACTTGTACATTATCCTCATTTATTATGTGTTTTTAATCCAATCAAACTGAATATATACTGAATTAAGCAATTTCAATATGGCAATGCTGTAGAAAATAAATTGAAATTGCAAATTAAGGCTGTCGTCTGTCTAGGGTATTAGTGATTTCAGAAGATTTTGATACCCATATAAAAATTGTAGAGCTATTTGTGAAAGGCTTAAGAATTCCAAACCTGACGATAGGTCCACAGAACATCATGTTCTGTTTTAAAGAGTTAAGGTGTTTAGGTTTTATAATAGGTGGAGGAGTCTTCAAAACCGACCCTGAAAAGGTTCAGGCCATTAGAATGTTAAAAAGTCATTAAAGTCCAAGGGACGTAAGAAGCTTTCTAGGAACCACAGGATGTTACCGTCGATTCATTAAGAATTTTTCGATTATTTCAGATCCTCTAACAGACACGTTAAATAAGGTCAAAAGTTTACCATAAATCAAAAAGGTTTGAAAGGCTTAAAAATGCGTTGACCACAGCACCTATCCTAAACCATACCGACTATATTCAGTGCGATGCATCGGAGTATGGGATAGGGACAGTCTTATTTCAGAAGGGAGACCAAGGCGAAGAATATCCTATTGCTTTCTAATTTGAAAAGTTAAATGATTGCGGCGGTTATGGATATAAAGAGATTCCTACTCTTCGTGGATACGATGATGAAATTTACAGTCATGAAGGTGAAGGATTTAGCGGTAGATTGGCGTGATGATTTTTTCAGTTGCAAGGATGAGACTTCGACATAGAACTTAAGAAAGGAAATTGTAGTGGGAGACATGTTATACCGACTTAAATTTGTGGAAGAAGTCGATGTAGTCGAAGATTTCAATAAATTTTGATTTTTTATCTTGATATTTTCGGAAACTATTCGAGGTCATAAGGGGGAAACAGCTGTATATTCATCGTGGTGGACCATTCTTCAAAACGCGCATTTTTAAAAGCCATGCGAGAAGCCACAACGTCAAACGTTGTCTAATTTCTAACACAAGAAATATTCTGTAAATTTGATATCCGGGAGATAATACACACCAATAGTGGGGCACAATGCACAGCCAAAAGTTTCATTGAAATTAATCATATAAAAACTGCACTCTATTCGCCGTGTTATAATCAAATGTTATCGATAAACTACCTGACTAATAATACATATTGAAGTTAATAAATGTCAGTTCTAGTTTCAACTATCATAAGAACCACACGTTTTCATGACAATTCTGGCGACGAGGCTGATTTTGGAAACTGTTACTGAGTTATATAAGTGATGTTGGATGATGTTTCCGACAATTCCGTAAAAATGGCAACAATTACATTTCACATGGACCCATTCGACGAGAAAAATATGAAATGGAGTCGGTGGGTAAAAATATTTGAGACAGCTTTGGATATTTTTGGCGTGGATGTGGCGAAAAAGACACAATAACTTTTGCATTATATGGGCACTGTAGTCAATTGTGACACAACAAGCAACCGGTGAAAAAATTTAGATATTTACGTTTTGGCAGCACTGATCATATCGCGAATAGATGTAAACACATTGATGCGGTCCTCAATTATTGCAAGAGTAAGGGACATCTGTGTAGAGTTTGTTTTAGAGCAAAGAAAATGCTGGGCAGATTGCAGAAAATGGGAGTGACATAAATACCGATGAAAGCGGCGATGATATGAATGCGGTAATGAAAATCGAAAGACAGCAAAAGCATGTTGGACTACGTGATAAAATTTGAGCAGATAAAGTTTGAAATTGATACAGGAGCACTAGTAACTATAATGAGTGTGGCAAATGATAAACTGTATTTCGGGAAGTGGAGAAACCTGACCTAGAATAATACAGCTACTGTAAGACTCCTATCGACTGTATTGGTTACGTGTGGGTTGTGGTGGATACCACAAAGAGGATTTATGTGAAAATGTATTTGGTCAATTCCGGCAGGAAGCCACTGCCGTGTAGAGAGTGGCTGCGCTCAGTACAACTTAATTGGCAATCAATCCTTGGGAAAAAGTTGAGATCATCGGCGGCAGTGAATCAAATTCAAGAAGTGGTGGAGCAGGAAGGCCAATTAAGACGTGTTTTGGAAAAGCATCCTGAAATATTTTCGAATACACCTGGTAAGATTACCACGAACAAAGCAAGGCTAGACGCGTCTTATTTCCATTATTACACGCTATGGAAGAGGAGTTGAAGAAACAAGTGAGATGGTTTTTTGGTAAAGGTGGATGCCTGTGAATGGGCCACAACTGTTGTTGTTGTAAGAAAGAAAAATAATGCTGTGCGTATTTGTGGAGACTACAAAGTGACATTAAATCCAGAGTTACTCGTTGACGAACATCCCCTTCCAACGATTGATGAATTGTTTAGTTGGATGGCGAGGGGAAACAAATTTTCAAAAATTGATCTGGCTAAGGCGTATTTACAGTTGGAGGTGCACCCCGAAGACCAACACCTACTCACATTGAACACCCATAGAGGGTTATATAGGCCTACAAGTTTGATGTACGGGGTGGCGTGTGCTCCGTCAATTTGGCAACGATTCATGGAACAATATATACCGGCGTAAAAGTTTTTCTAGATGACATTAAAATCACAGCTGTTGACGATAAAATCCATCTGGAAAGTTCTATGACGTTTGAAGGTACACAATATGCGTGATAATCTGGACAAATCCAAATTCCTACAGGATAAAATCGAATATTGTGGGTACATTATTAATAACAATGGAATACGTTAGATGCCCTGCAAAGTGGACGCAATACGAAGGATGAAGCAGCCCTCCAATAAAGAGGAAATACGATTGTTTCTAGGGCTCGTCAATTACTACGGACGATTTATAAAAAATCTGAGTTCAATTGTATAGCCGCTAAATAGGCTATTACACAACAATGTACAGTTTAAATTCGATGCAAAGTTCGAAGCAGTGTTTAAGGAAGTGAAACGGCAAATTCAATCAGATGTCATATTGGCTCATTATGACCCGAACACCCCAATTACAATGGCGTTAGATGCAAGCCCAACGGGCGTTGGCGCAGTTTTAAGTCACGAATACGGAAAGGGAGTGGAGAAGCCAATTCAGCCTCACAAACACTAACTAAAACTCAACAACGTTACAGTCAGGTAGATAGGGAGGCCTGAAATACAACACCGGAGTTCGAAGGAAAATGGCAACGGGGATGCACTCTCCCGACTGCTTGTACCGGACATACACGAAATTGATCAGATTAAAACATATGCTATTGAAAATTTACCAGTAACGGTAATTCGGTAATACCAGTAACGGTAAACGAGCATTCGAACAACGTAGTTCGCTTTCAGAATTACCTACATGAATTAACCCATTCATACAACACTTCTTAATTCATGTCATCAGAATTATCTTTTTCAAATTTGTTGTTTATGCTTTTACACCGAAATCTCAACTTATTTGTGTGTATAACCTATGAATTTAAATAGAAAAAAATATTCTCTTTCTCCTGAATATAGTAAGAACCCATAGCTATTTACTTTTCATTAATGTTTTTAATTTTTCCAGAAAATTTTGTTGTGTTTAATACATTTTTATATTTTCTCAATTCACATGTCACATATACAGCCTTATTATGGATATTTGCTAGGGAGATATCTCGCATGTAAAAAATTTTCGCTTTCACATTCTCGCCTTATTCTGAATGAATAGGGAGATGCAAAAAATGCGAGATGCGGATTCGAGTTTTCGAAAATGGTGGTTGAAAAAAAGATTCGTGTTGCCACATTGCGATTTAAGTTGTAATGTGTGTTGCCATATTGTAATTTAAGTTGCAATGTGTGTTGCCCCATTGTAATCTAATTGTGTAATATTTTTCAATATTTTATTTATTGATTTTATGATTAAAAATTGTTATGTAATCTTTATAGCAATACAAATGTGAAATATCAAGAATCCGCTGTATAAATGCTTTGTAATTAAAAGAAAATAAATTGAAGTTTGAAAATATGGAACCTACAATATGGCAAGTGAAACAGCTGTTCATTGTTTTGATGCAATTTGGTGCAACAACTACAATAGATTACAATTAAAAGAACATTTTATATTTTTTAATTAATTCACAGTTTATTATTTCACACATGTTATTATCAGGCACACAATTATGTGTGCCTTTTTATTTAATTTCGATATTTATCTCCCCAAATTCTTATTTCTTCCTTCAAATCATGTACACATTAATTTTGAAAAAAACAAATATATATATATATATATTTTTTTTTTTTTTGTAGCTTTATTTTTGTTCTTTCATAATTTTTATTTAAGTTTTTCACTGTTAAGCGGCTCATCAGGCAAATTTAGTTTTTTTCATAATTTTATAATTTTTTTTTCTTGAGAGACAATTCCCCAACCAAAATGTCTGTATTTCGCCTCCAAAATGCATCAAACTCGACTTAAATATTCCTTATTACCTTTATACATTCCTTGGCAATATTTGGTTCAGCATGCATAGGATTTCCAATGTCATTTGTCATAGGATTTCCATGTTGTTTTCCAGTTAAAAATTTGCTTAATATCATTTATAATATTCTAAATCGTCATAGAATAAGTATTGTGTAAATATTTTTCATAAAAATATTTATTACTTAAGTTTTTGAAGTCAGCTCCCTTTGAATTTATTAGCGAAAAATTTCGCTGAAAATTTCATCTCATTCTCCTACTCCCTGTAATCCAGAATACCTAATTTTTCCCCAAAGCGGATTTTTTCGCTTTCGAACTTCATTCATAATAAGGCGAAAGCGAGAATGCGAAAAAATTCACAGGAAAATGTTGTTCAGAATAAGTCGAAGGGGAAGAGCGAGTAAATTCACGTGGAATTGACATCCAGAATAAGGCTGATAAAAATTTGGAAATTTCTTTGTTTGAGTTTCCGCACATTTGTTTCTTGTTTTGTACGCTAATTAGAACCAAGGGAAAAGAAATGCATATTGCATTATTTAGAAAACAAAATTTACTTCCTGCTGCATATATAAAAACTATACAATTTTGTACTTTTCATTAATCATTTTCAATTTTACTGAAAAAGATTAAATATTTTATAAATATTTTCATGCTGTCAAAATTAATTTATTTTCGATAAATACTCTCAGTTGTTAGGGATGGGACAAATTTCTTGGTTATTCAGAAAGTGATTCCAATTGAACAACGAACAAAAGTCGGTGTTCGCTCAGACAATTTTGTATGGGGAACTAAGTAATTGCTTCATAATTAAGGGTCGAACAACGAATAAGAGAGCGAAGAACGCTCGTCTGCACATGGCATAACCATAAAATATGCATATCCACTACAAAATATTGATGGAATACTTAGATAAACTTTTATAGTCTAGACAGACGACACCCTTAATTTGCATTAACAGCCTTAATTCAAATTAACTTGTACATTATCCTCATTTATTATGTGTTTTAATCCACAAAATCAAACTGAATATATACTGAATTAAGCAATTTCAATATGGCAATACTGTAGAAAATAAATTAATTGTTGTAAAATTTCTTTACGTTTATGAATATAAAAATTAGAAATAAAGGCAAAATTCAACATTTGTTCAAATTGGGAGATGTTTTACTATTGTTATAGGTGATTCTGCCATGCATCAATTTCATAAAGATGTAATCCCAAAAATATTGGAAACAAATGCCAATATCTTCTTCCTACACACAGACAAACAATAGTTTTGAAACAAAAATTGTTTCATAAATGCAGAAACTCTCGTCTGTAAGGAGTGAATATTACTTCAAATTAAGAACTTGTTAATGCAAATTAAGGCTGTCGTCTGTCTAGGGTATTAGTGATTTCAGAAGATTTTGATACCCATATACAAATTGTAGAGCTATTTGTGGAAGGCTTAAGAATTCCAAACCTGACGATAGGTCCAAAGAACATCATGTTCTGTTTTAAAGAGTTAAGGTGTTTAGGTTTTATAATAGGTGGAGGAGTCTTCAAAACCGATCCTGAAAAGGTTCAGGCCATTAGAATTTTAAAAAGTCCTTAAAGTCCAAGGGACGTAAGAAGCTTTCTAGGAACCACAGGATGGTACCGTCGATTCATTAAGAACTTTTCGATTATTTCAGATCATCTAACAGACACGTTAAATAAGGTCAAAAGTTTACCATAAATCAAAAAGGTTTGAATACCTTTTGCATTATATGGACACTGTAGTCAATTGTGACACAACAAGCAACCGGTGAGAAATCATCCCCTTCCCATCCCCTTCCAACGATTGATGAATTGTTTAGTTGGATGGTGAGGGGAAACAAGTTTTCAAAAATTGATCTGGCTAAGGCGTATTTACAGTTGGAGGTGCACCCCGAAGACCAACACCTACTCACATTGAACACCCATAGAGGGTTATATAGGCCTACAAGTTTGATGTACGGGGTGGCGTGTGCTCCGTCAATTTGGCAACGATTCATGGTTTGACGATAAAATCCACCTGGAAGGGCTGGATGAAGTTCTATGACGTTTGAAGGTACACAATATGCGTGTTAATCTGGACAAATCCAAATTCCTACAGGATAAAATCGAATATTGTGAGTACATTATTAATAACAATGGAATACGTAAGATGCCCTGCAAAGTGGACGCAATACGAAGGATGAAGCAGCCCTCCAATAAAGAGGAAATACGATTGTTTCTAGGGCTCGTCAATTACTACGGACGATTTATAAAAATTCTGAGGTCAATTGTATAGCCGCTTAATAGGCTATTAAACAACAATGTACAGTTTAAATTCGATGCGAAGTGCGAAGCAGTATTTAAGGAAGTGAAACGGCAAATTCAATCAGATGTCATATTGCCTCATTATGACCCGAACACCCCAATTACACTGGCGTTAGATGCAAGCCCAACGGGCGTTGGCGCAGTTTTAAGTCACGAATACGGAAAGGGAGTGGAGAAGCCAATTCAGCCTCACAAACAGTAACTAAAACTCAACAACGTTACAGTCAGGTAGATAGGGAGGCCTGAAATACGACACCGGAGTTCGAAGGAAAATGGCAACACGGATGCACTCTCCCGACTGCTTGTACCGGACATACACGAAGCCGATGGCGAAATCGATCAGATTGAAACATATGCTATTGAAAATTTACCAGTAGCGGTGGATGAATAAAAACGCGCAACGAAACAAGACAAAGAAGTAAAAGCAACTTGCCGACGAAAGAGTTTAAAAATGGGGATACCGTGTTTGTCAGAGAGTATGTGGGCGCGAATAAGTGGAAATTTGGAACCGAACAGGAGAAGAGTGGAGACCTACATTGCATGGTAAGGTTAGAAGATGGCAGAATTTGCATATAGATCAGATGCGCAGAGTAGGCCAAACCGTAGTTAATGAAAACATACAAGAGTATGTACCATCGGGTATACTAGAAGGAACACCGCCCATTAACACGAGTCAACGTACAACAGAAGTGAGAAGCAAGCCTCCTGGAATGAAATATCAAAGAGGGGAAAGATGTTATAATCGAATCTGAACTAATAATACATATTGAAGTTAATAAATGTCAGTTCTAGTTTCAACTATCATAAGAACCACAATCCAACGCGTCGGATAGCGCGAACCAATTTGTCCACAGGGAATGGGTTGCGTACCTAAGTCACGAACGTCAGTGACTATAAATTATTCAGAAAACTGGTAACAACATGTACGAAATTGAAGATCTGCAAGGAATGCCTTTAGGAAACTGTCATGCAAAAGATTTTAAAAGATAAATCTTCTACTTGTATGATCTTATTAGGACAAAGTCTAAACATTTATGGGGATACGAAAATCCAACAAAGCTACGTCCAAAGACCGTTTTGCTGATATCCCCTCACATATGGTTGCAGGTCGGAAATATGCCATCGCGAGCCAATAAAACTACATGTCTCGTCCCCCAAATGTCATATCACCATCTCGATGCCATCCATCTACCGCTTGTTCTACAAAGCCCAATCTCTATTCCAGGATGTCAACATAGTCACAGTCAGCAATAAACATGAGACCCACGAATATCCAGTTTACTTATTGCATATTTGCTTATTTTTCGGATAAAAAAAATCCACAAATACTCACCTGAGACTATGATAATCCCCTTAAGAATTATGCCTATCGCCAAATAGCATTTAAAATATGAATGAAAATTCCAACTTTATTTTGGGTATGTCTTATCAAGCTTATTTGTTACGCATTACAAATACATTGTCCTTCTTTTTCTTTTGCACAAAACAAGGTGTACGTTTGGTAACAACCGATGCGAAATTCAGGAATGTCGTAATGCTACTGATGTGAGAAACGCAGCGTATAGGGCAACCCTGCAGACAGTAGCAACACGTAATGTGATGGAGAATTATCGGGAGAAAAGCAGAGAAGAGAACAGGAGCATGTACCAGCTGATTAGTACAATTTGGCTAGAGGAATGCATGCCCAATGATTGGAACCTCAGCATCCTGTGTCCCGTGCACAAAAAAGGAGACATGACGATATGTGCCAACTATAGAGGAGTTAGCCTTCTTCCCATCGCATATAAAGTGCTATCCAGTGTGCTGTGTAAACGATTGAAGCCAATGGTCAATGACATTATTGGACCATACCAATACGGCTTCAGACCTGGCAAATCCACCATTGACCAGATTTTCACTCCTGGAAAAGACCCACGAAAAGCACATCGACACATACCACCTATTCGTCGACTATAAAGCCGCATTCGACAGCCCTATCCGTTCAGAGGTGTTTAAAAACATGTCTACGTTCGGCATTCCTGCAAAATTGATACGGCTATGCAGGATAACTTTAAGCAGTTAAAGTTGGAAAAGACCTATCGGAGCCCTTCAATACCGAACGAGGATTCAGATAAGGTGACAGTTTGTCGTGTGATCTTTTTGAAATATTTTAAGGAAAATTTTGACAGATAATTATTGCATCATGAGCCAATCTTAGGTCCATATCAACATTGTTTTCGTAGTGGCTTCTCAACCATTACCAATCTTACACAAGTTTCCTCAGCCGTCATAAAAGGTTTTATTCAGCGTAATCAAATCGATGAAATTTACACTGACTACAGTAAAGCTTTTGACAGGGTTAACCATACACTTTTAATATATAAATTAAATCAAATTGGTTTCAGTATAAATTTTGTTAAATGGATATCATCCTAATTGCGAAATAGATCACAGGTAATTTTGATCATCAAACAAAATCCATTGATGTTCCTTCCGGTGTTCCCCAAGGAAGGCCCACTCCTCTTTCTTCTATTTATAAATGATTTGCCAAATGCAATAATCCATTCCAAGTTGCTAATGTATGCAGACGATGTTAAGTTGTATATCACCCATAATTCTATGAAGGAAGCTGATTTACTTAAAAATGAATTAAATAGCTTTTTTCAATGGTGTAAATTAAACTGTATGGATTTAAACATAAACAAATGTAAGCATATGTGTTTTCCAGATTTTCTACTTTAACAAGGCAATACAATATTAGCTGTGTTCCCAAACCTGCAATATAGTACTATATTGTACTAGTTTTGCAATTTTTGCTAGAAAAGCGTTCCCTTACGCCGAAAAGTAGGACAATTTAAAGAGTTAAAACCAAAATGGCGTTCTCTTCTCCTATTTTCTGCAAGACCAATTTGGCCTGGAGAGTATGTTGTTTTAATCAGCCGTTTGACTATTTCCAGCAAGGTAATATGAGTATCATTTTAATGGTTATGGTTTGTGCTTTAAAACTAGATGAAGAATATATCATCATTATGTATATACAATTTAAAAAAAAAGAATTTGGATTGCGTAGCCATGTATGCGCTTGTCCATATGTGAAAAGGTTGTTTTAAACAAAATATGCTCCGAAATTTCAAGGCCAATGTCTCGGGAAGCATGTATTTCCCCACATGAAATGTATATCACTGTAAGGCCAAGTAAGGCTTTCCGGACTTGGAGTCGTCGGAAACTCCACTTCCAAATATTCGGTAATGTTTTCATCTAAATTATACAAATACAAAATAAACAATAAATATTAATATTATCAAAATCACATAATGGACGCCGTTTAACTTTTTGTTTCTTTGTGTGCATTAGGTTTCTGTAGTTTTTTGTCCTTAATAGATGACATTTTTGATTTTGACGTTTCTTTATGTTTTAACTATTTTTCGTTCCTTTACTTTTTGCGCAATTCTTGTATGTGAGAGTAATTTTTGATAGTTCGCTCTTTTACTAGCTTTACTATCAAAAAGTACGGGAACGAACCTATTAATGGTACTGTTTTATCAACTGTAGCATGGTAAAGTAATAGAAGGTAACAGCAAATGTTGTTGTACTAAAAACGATACAACAACCACATGTAAATTTGTTGTTGTAAGTTCTATTAGTGTCAACTCATTTGACAGAAAAATGTAAACAAACAAATAAATTATCATCAAATTATTTTTATTTTGAAAATGAAATATTTTCGAATCCTCAAAATAAAAATTGAAAAACATGAATGAAAATCTATCAAATTTATATTTCTATCGCTTCCACATCTTTCCTATAATTGAGCCATTGCCATATATATGTGTAACACATATGAAAATGCTGGGAATAGCGAGTTATTCCTTCATGAAAGATTTGCTTCCTCAAACTTTCCCAGCAGGCAGATTGAGTAAATAGAATACGTGAGCACATTTAATAATGAACAATTTCAAATTGTATCCGTTCCCAATTTTCCTGTTGGGTGATTTTTAAAAACATAATTTGTCAAATTCATATTGACACTAGCATTACGTTGGAATCAAATCAGCTGGGATTTGCTGTTACCTTTTATAATTGTACCATGCAACTGTAGATTCATTTGTTGACAGCTGATTAGTACAATTTGGCTAGAGGAATGCATGCCCAATGATTGGAACCTCAGTATCCTGTGTCCCGTGCACAAAAAAGGAGACAAGACGATATTTGCCAACTATAGAAGAATTAGCCTTCTTCCCATCGCATATAAAGTACTATCCAGTGTGCTGTGTAAACGATTGAAGCCAATGCTCAATGACATTATTGGACCATACCAATGCGGCAAATACACCATTGACCAGATTTTCACTCTGCGCCAAATCCTGGAAAAGACCCACGAAAAACACATCGACACATACCACCTATTCGTCGACTATAAAACCGCATTCGACAGCCCTATCCGTTCAAAGGTGGTTCTGAGGAATCCGATGGCGATCTTTGACATTCACCAGGCCCGTGAACTTTATCACACTTCATGCAATCATATTTCGCATTACATTTGCTTGCGATATGGGTGGGGCCATATCTGACATCTATGACATGGAATGTCGCCGGCTTCATTCTTTGGCTTTCTTGTAGAAATAGCGATTGTACATGGGAGATCGCCGATATTTTTGCAGGCAGTAATGACACTAAAAATAAACCTGTGGCAGCAAAATAAAAATAAACCTATATGGTTTGGCGTTGAAAATTTTGTTACCGAAGCCACAGTATTCCGGACCCCAATGTCTAATTCGGCCTTGACCCCAACGGGATCATTATGTAATAGTTCTCTTAGGACCAAACCAACTTGCTTCATTTCCTTTGGAGTGTACGAGTATGAGTGGATCTCCTTAGCTCTCAAGATAGTGAACTTCTGTGTCAGCAAAATAAAGTTTGCTTTTATTTTTTTGATTTTAAATTCAGAATTCTTAATAGTGGTTCTCAACGATTCAATAAGGGATTTGATGTTTAGATTAAAATCAAAAATAGGTGGACACCATTTTGTTTTATTGATCGATGTGTTTTTCTTAATCTTGTTAGTAGTACGTTGAGTTTTCGCTACCACTGGAGGACTTTGAATATCAACTTCTCGAAGAAAAAAAAAACTTATCTGGTCTTTTATTTTATTTTTCCAAATTAAATTGTTTTTAAAATAAAAATTCGAGTAATGTGGACCGCTTTAAAAAGGGACCTTTTTTTGAGGACTATGCCGAAACATGGGCCCATTCTTCGAGAACGTATTCGGCCCATTAAAAACATGGTATGCCACATTCCACCAACTTCGGTTAAATAATGAAACAGGTCATTCAAACTACCACAAATTTCAGAATGCTTTGAAAAATTTTTCGCTACAACATATTCATATTCACCCTGTCTTAATGAAGACACATATAGTTGTAAATTATCGTAGATAGATCAAATATCTATGCCTTTTTACAAAGCCAATATGTTTCCAAAAATCTACGTAATTTAAGATCAATTAAAAGTCCAGGGGGGTTACTCTGTATTGCGTTGCGAAAGCAAGTGCGATGCGAAAGCTAAATGCGTTAAGAGTACAATTTGGTACTCTGTAACGCTCACGCAAACGAATTCGCAAACTAAATCAACAATAGGGCAACACTGTCGCCACAAAGTAAACAGTAACGAAGAATGACAAAAGGAAACGTCAACAAATTTTAAATGAAAACATTTTTTTGTGTGGTACGAGTGTTTTTTTAAACAAAAATGATGAACGAATTAAAAACAAAAACAGAAATTTATGAGATCGATCAAATATACTCTCCCTAAGTGACCACGGGTATTAAAATAGAAGTACGAATTATGTGACAAACATTTTTAAATATTTAATTTTTATAGATTTATACAAAATGTTCGTCTCAATAAAGATTCGTTTATGTATTTATTAAACGCTCGTCTTTCCAAATAGATCCACAACAATTCCAATCCCAATAAAAGAGGCCGCTGCTTTGAAATTGCTTGGACAAGGTGGTTATCAACACCAACCTGTAAATATGCACACATAGTTTCACATTTATATATAAAAAATATAATACATTACTTTTTCCAACCACCGACATCTTTTACAGGAGGTCAATTTGAATTGAGGTCATCAGACAGTTTTGTCCACAAATTGTTGGCGCGTTGTTTCGCATTTGAACTCTGCAACTGTCCCTTTGCCAAATCACTGTGTTGCCCCATAAAATCTACTTAAGTTAGGAACTGACGTTGCTGAGTCTGCAACTGTGACTTTTTTGCCTTTTACTTAAAATAATTTACAATTTATATAAAAATAAAAAAATTAATTGAGCTTACTTATATGTTTCGCTTCCTTTGCGTTTGCTATTTTGTTAACGCAAGATATTTGCGCTTAACGAACGAGTTTGACATGCGTTTTCGTATTATAGAGTGCGGTGATGCCACATTTGCGTAAACTAGATGCGAAAGGAGATACGAAAACGAATTAGAGAGTACCAATTTCGCGATGCGTTAATATTTTTCTCACGCATCGCAATACAGAGTAACCCCCCAGGTCCGGATGGCGTTCCGAGCATAATTCTAAAGTACTGTTCAGATACATTGGCTATCGCTTTAACGCTGTTGTTTAATTATTCCCTGAAACATAGTCATTTTCCTACCTTCTGGAAGAAATTCTATATAGTTCCATTACACAAATCTATACAGTTCCATTACACAAATCGAATTTTAGAGGAATTGCTAAATTAAGTGCAATTCCAAATTATTCGATAAATTGATTACTGATGAAATTTCTCCACTTCATCTATCCATCAAGTGGAGGACAACATTGCCGAATATAATTTTTAAAACTGAAAAAAAACTGCACAAAAGACCGACGCGCTTGGAAATCTTTTTTAAGCTCGGCTTATGGAAGTTCTGTCAAAAGCCTGCTAAGTAAGTAAGATGTAATTTCTCATAAAGTTCAGCCAATCCATGGCACAATGAATAGGTAGTCCTTTTAGAACAGCTGATGTCTTGATTAACTGTCAAAGTGGTCAATTTTACTTGAATTCGATGTGCAATGATGCCACTTTTTTGAAATATTATAAGGAAAAATTTGACAGATAATCGAGACAAAAAAATGTTTTTGTTTTGATACATCACTTATTGCATCATGAGCCAATCTTAGGTCCATATCAACATTGTTTTCGTAGTGGCTTCTCAACCATTACCAATCTTACACAAGTTTCCTCAGCCGTCATAAAAGGTTTAATTCAGCGTAATCAAACCGATAAAATTTACACTGACTCCAGTAAAGCTTTTGGCAGGGTTAACCATGCACTTTTAATATATAAATTAAATCAAATTGGTTTCAATATAAATTTAGTTAAATGGATATCATCCTAATTGCGAAATAGATCACAGGTAATTTTGATCATCAAACAAAATCCATTGATGTTCCTCCCGGTGTTCCCCAAGGAAGGCCCACTCCTCTTTCTTCTATTTATAAATGATTTGCCAAATGCAATAATCCATTCCAAGTTGCTAATGTATGCAGACGATGTTAAGTTGTATATCACCCATAATTCTATAAAGGTAGCTGATTTACTTAAAAATTAATTAAATAGCTTTTTTTTTAAACAAATGTAAGCATATGTGTTTTCCAGATTTTCTACTTTAACAAGGCAATACAATATTAATGGTACTGTTTTATCAACTGTAGATTCACTTGTTGACAGGAGCATGTACCAGCTGATTAGTACAATTTGGCTAGAGGAATGCATGCCCAATGATTGGAACCTCAGCATCCTGTGTCCCGTGCACAAAAAAGAGATAAGACGATATTTGCCAACTATAGAGGAATTAGCCTTCTTCCCATCGCATATAAAGTGCTATCCAGTGTGCTGTGTAAACGATTGAAGCCAATGGTCAATGACATTATTGGACCATACCAATGCGGCTTCAGACCTGGCAAATCCACCATTGACCAGATTTTCACTCTGCGAAAATCCTGGAAAAGACCCAGGAAAAACACATCGACACATACCACCTATTCGTCGACTATAAAGCCGCATTCGACCGCCCTATCCGTTCAGAGGTGTTTAAAACCATGTCTACGTTCGGCATTCCTGCAAAATTAATACGGCTATGCAGGATAACTTTAAGTAGTTAAAGTCGGAAAGGACCTATCGGAGCCCTTCAATACCGAACGAGGATTCAGACAAGGTGACAGTTTGTCGTGTGATCTTTTAACTTCCTGCTGGAAAAAGTCATACGAGACACAAAGGTAAACAGAAATGACACTCTGTACACCAAACAACACATGTTACTCGCATACGCCGGTGACAACGATATAATGGGTCGAACATTGCGAACGGTAAATGCCACCTTTGAACAAATTGGGAAGGAGTCTGCCAAAGTTGGTGTGGCAGTAAACGGCGAGAATACCAAGCTGATGGTATCAACGCGCAAGACGTCCAGTAGACTCGGACCAACTGTGTAACTTGAGAACTACAGCTTCGAGGTAGTTAAATATTTTATATACCTTGGTACCACCATAAATAAAAACGAATGGCATCAGTTTTGAAATTCGGAGAAGGGTTGTAATGGCCAACAGATGCTACTAGGGTCTAAGTAAGCAATTTAGAAACAAGGCCACCTCCCGCCAGACCAAACTCACTCTTCACAATACGCTGATACTACCCGTGCTATTATATGGATCTGAAGCATGGGTACTTGCGCAAGCAGATGAGGCAGCTCTTAGTGTTTGAAAGAAAAATTCTCCGAAATATCTACGGGCCGATCTGCGTCGAATGAATCACGCGCGCTACAGTTTCTACACGGACATACGGTGGCTAGGCCATGTTGTGCGAATGAATGAGGAGATGCACACAAGACCGACGCGATTGGAAATCTTTTTTAAACTCGGCTTATGGAACAACCGTTCTGTAACAAGCCAGCTAAGTATTTCGGACGAATTAGTGACTCTTTTATTATCAACGACAATATGTTGGCAAAATGGTAATTTTTGTTGCCACTGAAACGATAAATTTCCTTAAAAGCGGATGGACTAGGTTTAATGTTTTGCAGGCGAGAATTAAAAAAAAAATTTTCTTGTTCGAGTTATATAGACTATTTTATAATAATCTTTAAAATACTTACTTGTTTAGAAAGGATTTTAAACTCTCGATTTCCAGTTCAATGAAATATTTTTGTTTTGCCATTGATATTTAATCTTATATAATCATTTTGATCCTTCAGAAAGAGGAAACTTTACATTGCTAACCGTTATTTTCTGATAGTGTGCATAATGGGCCGTATTGTAACATCTGTTAAAATCATCAATTTCCTGATTTGCCAGATATTTATCTGAAGGTGGCATGAAATCCAATAATGCAAATTCAAAATCCGCCCGAAAGTTTTCCCAGTTTGTATTTTTATATAAAATGAAGGTTTTTGGTGTATTTAATACAATTTCTGAACATTTCAGTTTCAGGTTTAACTATAATGGAGAATGGTCCGATTGTTGGCAATGAAGAAATGCTGAAGTTTGTCGAGTTACTTTCAACTAAACTTTTACTTGTTAGGAAGTGATCTAAATATAATGGACCATTTGAGTAAGATGGATATGCATCAAAGATGTTTTTAACGTCCAGAATATTTGTTTGCAACCATCAATTTAAAGCTTTTCCATTTGTGACACCTCGAGTTTAACATCGAAGTTACAGCATAGTTGCAGAATTGTTCCCAAATCGGGCTCCAAATGAAATTTTCATGGGGTATACAGTACCCAGTACATAATTATTTTGTATTCCATTATGTATTGTGTCCAGTCTTATGCCATGTATTAATACCAACGTCATTTAAAAGAGTTTTTGTATACTGAATGAACTTTTTTACAAAAATAATCAACAATGAATGGTTACTGTTATGTGTTTTGCCTAAAAAAGCTGGAAAATGATTTGTGTTGAGTTACGATGGTTCTGAGGAATCCGATGGCGATCTTTTGCTTGCGATATGGTTGGGGCCATATCTGACATCTATGACATGGAATGTCGCCGGCTTCATTCTTTGGCTTTCTTGTAGAAATAGCGATTGTACATGGGAGATCGCCGATATTTCTGCAAGCAGTAATGACACTAAAAATAAACCTGTGGCAGCAAAATAAAAATAAACCTATATGGTTTGCCGTTGAAAATTTTGTTACCGAAGCCACAGTATTCCGGACCCCAATGTCTAATTCGGCCTTTACCTCAACGGGATCATTATGTAATAGCTCTCTTAGGACCAAACCAACTTGCTTCATTTCCTTTGGAGTGAACGAGTATGAGTGGATCTCCTTAGCTCTCAAGATAGTCATCATCGAAGTGTGAACTTCTGGGTCAGCAAAATAAAGTTTGCTTTTATTTTTTTGATTTTAAATTCAGAATCCTAAATAGTGGTTCTCAACGATTCAATAAGGGATTTGATGTTTAGATTAAAATCAAAAATAGGTGGACGCCATTTTGTTTTATTGATCGATGTGTTTTTCTTAATCTTGTTAGTAGTACGTTGAGTTTTCGTTACCACTGGAGGACATTGAATATCAACTTCTCGAAGAAAAAAACCTTATCTGGTCTTTTATTTTTCCAAATTAAATTGTTTTTAAAATAAAAATTCGAGTAATGTGGACCCCTTTAAAAAGGGACCTTTTCTTGAGGACTATGCCGAAACATGGGCCCATTCTTCGAGGACGTATTCTGTCCATTTAAAATTTGGTATGCAACATTACACCAACTTCGGTTAAATATTGAAACAGGTCCTTCAAAATACCACAAATGGAGCGGTATCCTTAAATGGGGGCAATTCCAAGACATTATTTCTGCGTTCATTGTTACCCAAGGTTGAACTGTTTTTTTACTTACTTTTTCACATTGGTCGCCAAATTTTTTATTGAAATTCAATAATCAGATATTTGAGAAAAACTCTGAAATTTCAGAATGCTTTGAAATTTTTTTCGCTACAACATATTCATATTCACAAATTTACTAGAAGCCATATTTATGTTGGGACAAAACTGGATTTAAAACATGCAGGAAACTCTTCACCAATATATTTGAAATATCTTACATATTTCCAATTAAGCACCATTGGGATTGGAAAATCACTTGAAAATTTCTTTTTAGAAGCACCGATGATACGAACGCAAAGTAGGTCCAATAAACTGTCATTATTGGGCAAATTTATTGTTACGGAATTAAATCCTTGTTTAATATGTCTCGACCTTTACGATAAAATTTGTACAGCTTGGTATTAAAAGAATTCACCATCATAAAAATCTGGATTAAGCCACGTTTCCACAAAAATATCAGAAGATTTAATTCGTAAACCATACATATTTTGGTAATATATTTTAGTAGAGGCAAGGCTATGGTTGATTAAACTGGAGGTTGCTCCTGTTGGACCCTGGGAAAATTATGAAATGGCCGCACTCTCTCATTCGATGGCCAGACTTAAAGATCTCATTATATTAATCAGTTGTAACGCCCAATTTGAAATGAACACTTCTCAGTTCATCCATGTTTGTATCGCTTAAACAAGCTCATAGCACTCTAAGTGATTTCTAGATATACTAGAGTGCTTTTCAGCGTATGAAATTATATATTCAGCAACAACAGTAGGTTTAAACGATGATAAATGAATCCATTTTTTATGTACTACCTCGTCCAACTCGTTACTCGAACTTTGACCAAAACCCGCTCTTTTATGTTTAACATTATTTTAGTTCCAACCCGTTCAATATTGTCCGATGGGTTATGATTTATGGATGAGAGACCATGCAAAGATACATCAGCAGTATCAGCAATACATCACACATGCCTTTATATTTAGATAATTGAGAGGCTTCTCCGTTGGGATTATCCGTGGGAACGATCAAAAAATAAAATAATAAAATGTGTCATTCAATTTTAAATAATTTATATTTTTATTAAAAAGAAATGTGAAAGAGCTAAAGTATTACAAATGCAAATGGTTATTTACACAAAATCGAAGTTTGTGTACGGCATATCTTACAGTGGATTAGATTGACTGATACAGTAGCTCGTTCATATAAATTATTAAATTCTGCATATAATATTGGATTGGACAATTAAAATTTAGTCATATTTTTTCATTAAAGTTTCTGCATTAAAATAAATTATATATTGTCTATATAGCGGTGCTCAGCGTAGTAGGTTTCGAATTTCATCCTTTTCTGCAGCTTCTACATAACTTTTTCCATCAGGAGTTTTTCCATTTTTGTCTGCACCCTAAAATGAAATGGTATGTTTTTACATTCAACATATATAAAACATTTTGTGAAAATAGTCAAAACTCAATAAATTTTAATTTAAATAAAATATGAGAACATCTTTTACTGTTAGATTGGATTTCATTTTCACATATCGCTAGCGTAACTTGTTAAGGCAGCAAGTCCACATTTCACAATTTTTCAGGAGAGACAAAAACAATCAAACTTTGTTTTGAATAAAGATTTTTTAAATCTGTAAATGCAATTTGTTTTTGCATTGTATGTGTAATTTAATTTCGTAAAGGAAAAATGAAAAAATAAGTATTTGCGGAGATACACGCCTATTTTGGGACTTAGAGCTTTTTCTGTCGCTAAGTTTGCATGTTTTAATGGACTTAGGTCTTTTTCTTACAACTTGTCTATCATCATATTTTCTAATTACTGCTATAATTTTGATTTTTTACATGTTAATATTATCTAAAAGAGTAAAGATTGTTTTGGAATAATAATTCAAAAATATAAAAAAAACAGGTAAAAACGTCGCTATTTAGGCAGGTCGAATATTGCGGATAACGGTATATGGGCGGTACCCTAAAAAGTGGACCAATATTGATAAGTTTTTGTTGGAAGGTGAGCTACCCCATAAGTACCTAAATTACCAATTTACAGTCAATTCGGCTGAAAATCATGTCCAAAATCGTCAAAATAAAAAGTGGACTTATAGCCTTTACATGATGTTAAGCCAGCGACAACAATAACAAATGAGATAACTCTCTTCTTATTTTTTACATCGGTGTATTTTGCCTCTTTATACATAACTTTATCAAAATCACAATTTTTCGAAAATTGGACTTGTTGCCTTTACAAGTTAAGCCAGCGATATGTATACTTACTCGTGTATGCCGCTAACTGAATAACAACATTAAGCGGTTTTCACAAAGCCAGCAGATACCACTGCTGATAATTGTTTTTTCCAAGATTTGAAATATATTTTTCATATTTTAACAAACTCATTTTTGAATAGAAAATCCGTTTCGAAATTTTTGTGTATGTATACTATGCCTTTTTATTGAAATTCAAATTAAAACAACATAGTTTGATATCAGCTGTCCTTACTGGATGACCTTGGTGTGGTTTGTTTTCATTTCCCATTTGACTCTCATTTATTGAACATTGTTGTAAAACTTTACATTTAATTTAGTTGTTTTTCGCTTGGTATACGTAACGATAAACGAACGATAGCTTTCGAAATACACGAACGCTTTTTTAAACGAAAGAGAGTGATCCCCTTTCGGGGCAATCTTTGTTAATCGTTGTTCTTTTTTGAAAGCTCTAAAATATGTTTAAAAAAATAAAACTATCCCACAATGTACCAAAATTTTCAACTGTTTTCACAAGTTGCTTGTTTTTATATTTTGTTTTAACAAAAATTATTTATAGAAGTTTTGTGTTTTTAGGTGATTTTTTTATTTTCCAAGCGATTACAGCATTGCAAAAAAAATCCATTGCTGCAATATTTCTTTTCATTTTCAAAATGCAAACAAATATTTTTGGCGAAAATTAATAATTTTGTATGTATACTAACAAACCTCAGCAGATTGACATTTAGATCATGATTAAAGGTATGTGTAAACAATGAGGGTGTATTTCTGGATTTCGTTAATCGAGTTGATTTAAAATCGTATATGTAAATATACTTTAAAGCAATAATGAGCGTTTGTTTGTTGAAGTGCTAGTCAGTGATCGTAAAATTTTTGTAGGCGTGGTTTTCTCCCTCATGGTTATTTTTTGAGTTTGAGAATATTTCGATTTCAACAAAAATATTTTTGCTCTTGATACGTCCTTGATTTGTTCATTTTGATTTCGCTAAAAGACGAGTATGGTTATAGCGAACTAGTAGGGACCAAGCAAATTAGTTCGTTATATCCAAGGTAAGGCAATGGGCTTAACACAAAGAAAAATATATTCAGTTAGAAACTGATAGATTTTGTGTCCTTTTTGTCTCAAAACATTGGGACCAGGAAAGGTGTTTGCAATAAAGTTCGTTATAACCGGTGTTTGTTATAAGCATTCTCGACTGTATAATGCTGTTTCTGAAAGCTGTGAAGAAGGCAGTAATGAGTACTTGTTTGTTGAAATGCCAGACAGTGGTCGAAAAGTTTTAGTAAGAATGGTTTATTCATGGTGTATCGGACCATTGTTTTATTTGTTGCCTGTCAATTTATCAATTTCTTCTAAAACATATACTGTTTACGGAGCAATTATTATTATTGAACCTATTTGGAGTAGTTTTTAATCTTGTCACTCGAATCAGATTTGGTAATACCGTAGACAGACAACTGCCTTAATTTGCATAAAAAAAATAAATTTGAATTAATATTTACTCCTGACAAACGAGAGTTTCTGTATTTTTAAAAAAGTTTTTTGTTTCGGTGTGTAGGAAGAACGTATTGACATTTGTTTTCAATGCTTTTGGGGATAACATCTTTATGAAATAGATACAAGCAAAAAAGGAAGTATAACAGTTATGATGAAAGAATGAATTTTGCCTTTAATTCTCATTTTTATATTCATAAACATAAACAAAGTTGACAAAAATCAATTGATTTTCAATAGCATTGTCATATTGAAATTGCTAAATTCAGTATAAATTCAATTTGATTTTGTGCATTAAAAATTAGGATAATGTAGAAGTTAATTTGAATTAAGGCTGTTAATGCAAATTAAGGCTTTCGTCTGTCTAGGCTATAACAAATAACTTATCGTTCGATACAAAATGTAGACGTACATTTGAAAAAGTACCAAATTGAATGTATATTTTTAAAACAGTGTTCTATAAATGTGAATTGAAAGAGAGATAAAAACAAAATACCCAAATACAATCAAATATTTGAGTATTCAAAATTGTCAGGCTCGTACCTAAATTCAGTGCGTTGCGTACTTTCTAGGGTTTATTGAACATCTCTATTACCCAAATACGCAAGGACCTTATTTACTTGTGTGTCAATTGAAAACGGCTAAAATTGATGAAAACAATTTCTTAATTAACCGAAAAATGTTTACATTTATAGAAAAATAACATTTTTAATGACTGGAATTCTGGAAATTTTCAAAAATCCAAAATAATGTTGAAAATTTGCAAACTTTATATTTTTATGCGCAATGCGTATTTGGGTAACATTCATTGAAATACATGTATTTAACTTTTGGGGTGAATAAAATTGTACGCATACGCATGAATTTAGGTACGAACCTCAAATAAAAATGTAACAGTATATCGTCATCATAAATGAAAACGTACGTAACTACACTTCTACCAATTTTACAGGAGAAGTAAAAAACGTAATAAAATCTATAAAAATGGAGCATGGCTGGAAATTTTTTCAAAATTTAACCGCACTATAGGGCCGTATTTATTTTTTGAAAAAAAAAATATATATTTTTTTTAATAAAAGGTCCGGAGTGACGTTTGTTAAGTTTTGTTGAAATCGGTTCAGATTTAGCATAGCTCACATATTTTTGTCCGATTTTGTGTAGATGGTGCATTAAAGTCCCTAATTTCTTTCGAAATTACTGTACTGTATTCATTCTAGAGTGAAGTGTGTAAAGTTTCGTGAAAATAGGTTCAGATTTCGATATAGCTCCCATATACAGTTTCCACCGATTTTATGTAAATGTTGCACTAAAGACATTAAATATTTCTCCGATAGCGATAGAACTTTGCACAGCGTACTTTTCCACCCAGTGGGAAACAAAAAAAAACCTAATTATAGCTGATTAGTTAAAAAATGAAGGCCTTAAAATACCGAATTTTGGGGTACCGCTATATGGAGGCTACCGTAGAAAATTGGCTGATATATCTCATTTTCAAAATCAAACATCCCAGAAGTAACATTAATATAAGTTCAGAATTTCTATCTTCAACATTGCGAGCTTTAGTTTATTACAGGAGTGTAGTTACGTTCGTATGAATTTCTTTAATTATATCGCTGTTTTTGACGTTAGATGTCTAAATTTTTGTGTGAACATGTAGTTTGATTAGACGAACAATAATCAAACAAAAAGTCAATTTTTCTGCAGTTACGTCCTTTTGCATGTCATAATAAATGCAAACGAACGTTACTACATATGTAAGTTATTTGTTCAATTTTATTTTGTAAAATCATGAATGAAAAACATAAAATATATTACCCTATAATGTATAATAAAAACATAAAAGATATAGGGATTTTCGCATTTCAAACGTTTCACCCAAATGCATTTTTTCCACTATATTGTATTTAGGCTCATCTGTTTCGAAATTTTGTTTACTCCCCGATGCACTAAAAAATTGTTGAATTAATTTGCATTAAAGTTGTGTAAATTGGCAATTAGGTAAAATTATGTTTTTTTTTGCCAACAGTCGGCACTTTTTTCGAATTATCGGCATCTCATGTTACCAAAGTCTGCATATCGCATTTTAGATAAACAAAAATTGTATATTTAATCATTTTTCTGTTATTTCCATTAATAAATTATTATCGGACGATCCATCAGTGTTGTATTGAAAAATTTATATAAAATAATTTTATTTATTAAAATATTACAATTATAAAACATGGTGCCGACTTTGGGAACCTGTTATCCAATTCTCTGTATGGCTAAATTGGGAATTTCAGAGGTTAAAAGAATTTAAGATTAAAACCATGTCTTCTATTATGTAAAAGCACTCAAAACTGATTTTTTTATAAACTAATCGGTATTTGAGCACTTATGTAACATTCTTTTTCAATTTTGAGCTAAAATTATCGAAATGGTGGTTATTATCAGAGATGGCCTGTCAGAAACAGTGACGTAAATGACATACATTTCCGACGTGTAATACATACGCCAGAAACGTCGGAAACCTACCCAAATCAATTAGGTTTTTGACAAAATAGCTATTTCCATTAATCAATTTGGAAATTACGCATTGTTTTCTCAACTCCATATAAAATTTCAATATTTTCTTCTCAAAAAAATTTAGAAATTTGTATCAGTTCTAGTAAGAAATAGTCAGATATATGTAAAAACAATATATATTCTTGAAAGTAACTGTATATGGTAACAATATGATGTTTACTACATTTATTACATTTTATACAGGTATATAACGTTTTCGATGTTTACACCTTTTTGACAGTCGAAAACCTAAAAATTCGTCACACGGACCATCCCTGGTTATTATTCACCCATATGCCAATTATAGGAAAACCTTAAAAATTGTTATTCCTATGCCATGTTCTGACGGGCATTCGAACAACGTTGTTCGCTCTCAGAATTATGTACATGAATTAACCCGTTCATACAACACTATTCTTAATTCATGTGATCAGAGTTTTTTATTTCAAACTTTTTGTTTCTTGTTTTACATCAAAATTCTAACATATTTGCATGAATCACATATGGATATAAATAGAAAAATTAATTCTCTTTCTCCTGACTATAGTATGAACCCATATCTATTTACTTTTAATTTATGTTTTCCATTTTTTCTGAAAATATTGTTGTTTTCATAAATGTTTATATTTTCTCAATTCAAATGTCACATATAAAAATTTGGAGAATTTTTTGTTTGAGTTTCCCCAAATTTGTTTCTTGTTCTGTACGCTAATTAGAACCAAGGGGAAAGAAATTCATATTGCATTATGTAGATAACAAAATTTACATCCTGCTGCATATATAATAACTAGACAATTTTTTTACTTTTCATTCATCAATTTTCCAAAAAATGTTTGAAAATTGAATAAACCTGAATAATAAAACGAAATATATATATATATATATATATAATTTACATACATACCTTTTCTAGAAGTAATTTTACACATTTTGTATGTCCTTCCCAAATTGCAGCTAAAAGCGGCGTAATGCCGTGTTTATCTTTTACCTGAAGTAGTATTAAGATAAATATTAAGGGTTTTATCTAAATTGTCCATACTTACATCTAAATGAGCACCCATTGCAATAAGATATTCTAGTACTTCATGCTGACCATAGTCTGCAGCATAATGCATTGGATATCTTCCATTGTATTCCGCATTCACAATAGAACTCTGTAATTATTGAGAAAAGTATGTGAATGCAATTATAATGTAATCTCTATAGATTAATGTTATTTCTATACGATTTACGTTTATTTTTAATAAGAAATAAAACAAATATTTCGACAAAAATTACTCAACAGTAACTTTATACAATTTTTATCTCCACGATGGGTCCCAAATTTTGTTTAAGGGAACCCCCCCATTCTCGATTTTAATTTTTCAAGATTTTCAATGGGCTTGGAAATGAATACAAATGCTTGTTAAGGTTTGTAACTTTGCACATATATAATTGAAGATTTAAAAGAGAAGAAAAATAATTTACAAAAAATTTTTGTTATTGTTTTGTTGTTGTTTTTTGTAAATAAAGAAAAGTCCTTATTTTTGATGGCGGGCATGATAACTCCTCACTGGAACATCGGAATCCGAAAATTCCAACGGTGTTAGAAAGAGTACATGTCTGGCTCTCGTATGAACTAGGATTATTGACTTCGCTTTAAAATTAACAAAATGGTGGACCTTTGAAAAAATATTTTTAGAAAATCGCCGATTTTTTACCAAAAACCAAGTTAAAAAATAAGGAAGATCTTCACCGATTGGTTTTATCCTAGTTCATACGAGAGCTATACACTCCCAGAGAAACGTTGTAAAATTTGGAACCGATTGGATTATTAATTTTTAGTTATCGTGCCCGCCATTCGCAAAAAAATGTTTAGAGAAAAACGCGTTTAAAGTTTGAGAAGCCCTTCAGCCGTCACTTGATGCTGACATAATAAATCGGCTATATCTTCAAGAGTTCTTGAGATTTTCACTTGAAATTTTGTAGAGACATTCTTTAATTAGTATAGATTCGAATTATATCAACAAAAATTTTGACCCCGAGAATGGGGGGTCCCTTAAGTTAGTTTAGTTTTGCAAAAAAAAATTGTTTAATTCCATTAGAATTCGCATAAGTTGCCTAACATATATTGAACAAATTTACATGTATGTGTTTGTAAACATATTTGTAGTTTTTAAAATATTGTGATTGTGTTGGCATCTCTGACCATTATAGTGAAAGCTTGAATATAAATATAAATCCGTTCAAATATTATTGCTCATTTGCTTTCAGAAATATCCCAAAAGGTCTGATACTTCATGCAGAAGATCTAACCATTTTTATTACATACAGCTGTAGTATTATATTCGTATCTCGACACTTTCAAAATTAATATTAACATACGACTGCCGTTTAATTGAATAAGCCCTACAATTGTCTCTGTATCTTCAGACTATTAACTGGATATTGTCGAAACACATTATTAAGTAGTTTATAAGTTAAATTTTATACAAGGAAACAAACATTATTTCCGACATAATTGGGGTAGAATTTTCAGTGCCAAATTTTGGAAATTGTAAGCAGAAGTATAAACTAAAGTGGATCTGTGGAACACTATGTGGAAAGCAAAAGTACCCCGACCTAATCTAATCCACTTGATGCGATTGCAGTCAAATAATAATATATTGTTACAAATCTTAATAACGATACCGGTAACCACGACAGAGGGTTCTACCATCTAAAACGACCCGAGTCTTTCTCGGCCAACGTCTATCACCTCAGCCCATTGTGTAAAAGCAATAGGGCTGCAGCAACAACCACAGCATGAGCTACGTCGAGTAAAAACGTATCTGAGAAATCAAATGCAGTGTCCACGCTGTTCTTCAATACCTCTTATGTCTATGCATAAATCTGGAGTAATTAATATATATATATATATAGGGAGTGAAGGCTTTGAGTTAAATAAAATTGAATTGAAATAAATTGAACGCATCAACACTTTTAAACTATTTTTTTCTAAATAGCCGGCCTTCGGCCGGGGATTTAAGACTTTTTCCTATGGACAGGTGAAAATTTGGTTACGCGATAAAAATTTCCTTTATATCAACATTTTTCATATAAAGCCGGCCTTCGGCCGGGGATTTAAAACTATCTCCTATGGACAGATGGAAAATTCGGCTATTCGATCGACATTTTCTTTTAAATAAACATGTTTCTCTGAAAATCCGCCAATATTACCGGTCCATAAATGACGAAGATATGAGATAAATAATTCGGGAACTTCAGAGGCCCACATCTCGGGAAATATGGATTTCCCCATGAATGTCATATATTTTCGTGATAAGGGAGACGAGGAAAAATTTCGGAGATGAGCCCCTAAACTCAACTTAAGCCCCGTAACCTAATGTATATGATCAGGGAACTGACGCAGTTTGTCGTAAATTTCATCAAAACCCATGATAAGCATTAGTCAGCTGAATAATATACTCAGTTTTCTTAGAGAAAATTAGTTATTTGAAAAGGGAACATTTATTTTGTTTCATAATTACCTTTTCAGCTACGCATGACTGGACTTGATCCAGATCTCCATTCTTTATACTCCAAATTATGTCGGACATTTAGGCACAATAAAATTCCTGTATCTCCTAACAATTGTATCCAACTCATAGTTTCCTGTTTAATTATCACCGCCGACAAAATGGTTTACTACGGCATTGACAAACTGCCTTGCCAGTGTTGCGCATTTTTCCCAAAACTGGGGATAATTTTTCAGAAGTGGAGACAAACATTTACGATTGGTGGCAATCAACCTTCTATATGAAAAACTTATTGTCAGCAGATTTAACAAAAGTTGATTTATATTGAAATGTCTGAAATAGCTAATTTAAAAAATAGAAGAAATAGAAAAAATAGTCATATGAGGACTTATGATTCCATTTTTTTCATTATTTTAGATCTGTACCATGGCACAATAAATAGGAAAAATTAGACAGAAGGTCGAGACAAAAACAAATGTTTTGACACATCACCATATTATTGCATCATTGTCCGTACCATGACACAATTATACAAGGTAGTCGAACGCAGTCATATGTTTCCAATTTTTTCATAAATTTGCCTTCGACAGCATTCAGATTTCAAAATTTAAATGAAAAATATCTTTCTTTGAAATGTACGTATATCATGTCCCTGCCTTTAAAAATTAAAAAAAAAAGTTTTATCAACCTAGGTTTAATATTGACAGCAATGTTCAGTTTTAGAAAATATATTTTGTTTAATTTATTGAAAATATGCCATGACATAATTATTGAAGGTAGTCTCATTTGCTAAATCGATGATGGCAACCCCAACAACCCTATACATACTTGATTTTGTCATATTCAAATAAAATTTGTATTTAAAATCATGGTATAATTATTACAAGGTAGGGCACAGCCAGAGATGAGCCGTCACAAACAGTGACGTAAATTACATACATTTTCGACGTATAATACAAAATATCAATTTCCATTAATCAATTTGGAAATTACGTACTCATATCCATGGCATAACTATACAAGGTAGTCTCTTTGAGAAATTGATAAAGGCAACCCTTCTTAATGTCGAATTCAGATATCAACTTCAAATAAAATGGAAAATAAATTCCATAACATATTACGCACATTGCCCCACATTGTTCTCAAGATTTAATAAGGAATTTTATAGGTTTTATAAGCAGGGAACTTAAAAATATTAATAAATATAAATATTTCAAAAATATTTGCCTCTGAACACAAGAATAACACCAATTTTTTTCCTGATGACATTAGCTGTGTCTGTTTACTTGATATTTGGTTGTTGTTGTAGCAGCTAGTACTGCTGTGTAGTTTCAATTTTCTTCAATCTGGTTCTGCCTCCAACTCCAAATTCAGAAAGGCTGCGACCTGTACAGGTTGAGTTCAGAGACGTGATGGTCAGTCAGAAAAAGTGACGTAAATGACATACATTTCCGACGTATAATACATACGCCTGAAACGTCGGAAACCCATGAAAACCCATTAGGTTTTTGACAAAAGAGTTTTTCCATTAGTCAATATGGAAACTACACATGCTTTAATTAAACGCATATCAAAATTCAAAAAAAAAAAAATAACTCAAATAAGCTTAGAATTTTTTGTCAGGACTATGAAGGAATAATCAGATATACGCAAAAATATATATTCATGAAAATAACTGTATCTGGCGAAAAAATTGAAATGAATGGCGTTTACTACATTTATTACATTTTATACAGGTATATGACTTTTTGACAGTCGAAAACTTAAAAATTCGTTACACGGACCATCCCTGGTTCAGAGAGAAGATGGGGTTAGGTGAGTGGGCTTGGCTGGGCAGTTGAACAGATGTTGCATGTCATGTGGTCCGTTACCACATGCCGGGCAGACATTGTCGACCTCTCCATCAATTCGTGCCCAATACGAATTGAGGCGGCTACACCATTCAGATCTCAGTTGTGCCAAGACCACTCTAGTTTGTCGAGGTCGCTGCTGCTCTTCTGCGGCTATCAAAGGCGGATGGTCCCCGAGGATGGAATTCACGCGATATTCTTGAACTGCTTCCTCAACTGCGTCCGTGTGAATACTGTTCAATCCTGCTTGATAGGCCTGTTGATCTAGAGGCTCCCTCTTGTACCTCTGGACCTCTCTCCAGATCATGGAGATCCTTCCTGACATGCCTGGGTGGTGGGTGTCTATCCATTAGGTAGCGGTTCGGATGGCTGCTCCTATAACACCCAAGCAAGTATTGCATCGACAAAATCTTGTTGTGTTGACGCACAGGAAGAATCTTCGTCTCCTCATGCAAGTGGTCTATTGGAGTCATGAGGAGACACCCTGTTTCAGACCTCAGGGCAGCATTCTGGCAGTATTGAAGATTTTTCCACTGCGTTGCACTGACGTTAGCGGACCACACTGGCGCCGCATAGTTTACCACAGACCGGCCTATTGCTTTATAAGTCGTTAACAAGGTTTCCTTGTCAGCTCCCCAAGTGCTGCCGGCTAGCGACTTGAGAACCTTGTTTCTGCTCCTGACTTTATCGCAAATAGATGTGGCATGCGCGGACGACATGTATAGGCTATCGAATGTGACCCCTAGAACCTTGGGGTAATTAGTGGTCGGAATTGTGGACCCTTCGTGGTAAACAGTGTGGCCGTTGACTTAGTGGCGGATATTTTCATATTCCTCGACCGGAAAAAAATCAGCGATATCCACGAGATAGTGGTTCAGCCTCTCGCAAATGTCATCAATTTTAGGTCCTGACGCCATAATCGTGCAATCATCCGCATAAGTCACGATATTTATGCCGTCCGGTGGGCGTGGAATTCCAGAGAGGTAGAGGTTAAACAGTTCCGGAGATATCACCCCTCCTTGGGGAACTCCCTGTTTAACTCTACGGGCCTTGAGAGAGCAAGTTTGACATTCAACAACAATAAACTTACTGGAGTTTCATGGTACAATTATAAAAGGTAACAGCAAATCCCAGCTGATTTGATTCCAACGTAATACTAGTGTCAATATGAATTTGACAAATTATGTTTTTAAAAATCACCCAACAGGAACGCATACAATTTGAAATTGTTCTTTATTAATGTGCTCCCGGATTCAATTTACTCAATCTGCCTGCTGGGAAAGTTTGAGGAAGCAAATCTTTCTTGAAGGAATAACTCGCTATTCCCAGCATTGTCATATGTGTTACCCATATATATGGCAATGGCTCAATTAAAGAAAAGATGTGAAAGCGATAGAAATATAAATTTGATAGATTTTCATTCATGTTTTTCAATTTTTATTTTGAGGATTCGAAAATATTTCATTTTCAAAATAAAAATAATTTGATGATAATTTGTTTGTTTGTTTACATTTTTCTGTCAAATGAGTTGACACTAGTAGAACTTACAACAACAAATTTCCATGTGGTTGTTGTATCGTTTTTTGTACAACAACACTTGCTGTTACCTTTTATTATTATAACATGCTGGAGTTTATGAAAGAATTTTATACAGTAAGATTTTGCAAACTCAGCCAATATTGGATTTGCTGTTTTCTGAACAACCACAAACATTTTTCAAAAGTTTTTTTTTAATTTGCAAAGTTCAAATTGATGCAATACAAATAATTGTGTTCGTCCTTTGTTTGTTTATTTTGGCGCAAACAAAATGTTTTCTTGAATCAGCTGTTTATTTGCTGAATCTTGCTAAATGTTGACTGTTTACTTTTCTGAGTATTATCGCAAAAGTAAGTAAATACTGCTTTCTCTATAAACTAGAACTTACCATGGTATAATTATTACAAGGTGGGGCACAGCTACCAACTGATTACAATTTTTTCTCAAGGTGGCTTGTTCCATCAAATCAAAATACATATTTTGTGTATGTGTGTGTATTGTTTTGAATACTATGTCAAATAAATTCAAAATAAATTGAAATATATTCAAATTTAATTGAAATGAAAATTATGTTTTAACACGTTCGTCTTTAAGTAATTACTTTGTTATGGATGAAACAAACATTTGATGGTATTTCCTATTGGATTTTTATTTTTGGCAGAAGAAGCCACACGTGCATAGTTGATTTTTTTTTTATTATTCACCTCAAGCTGCGCTACCTTGTATTATTGCACCATGGAACTTACTAATTAAATCTTTTATGTCCAATATATGGAATATTGTCCAATATATGGAATATTGTCCAATATATGGAATATTGGTAAACAAGAACAAACTTAACACTCGCAAAGCGATACTTTGAATCCACAATAAATGTAGATTTTAAATTATATCATTAATGTTCTGACGGGCATTCGCATAACGTAGTTCGCTCTCAGAATTACGTACATGAATTAACTCGTTCATACAACACTATTCTTAATTCATGTCATCAGAGTTTTTTTTTTTTTATTTCAAACTGTTTGTTTCTTGTTTCACACCAAAATTATAACATATTGAATCCCATATAGATCTAAATAGAAAAAACAATTCTCGTTTTCCTGACTATAGTGTGAACCCATATCTACTTACTTTTAATTCATGTTTTCCATTTTTTCTGAAGATATTTGGTCTGTTCCCGTATTGCAAGAATCTACGAGTTTTTACTATTTTTTCCGATATCATAAAGGAAAAAAGTGTTATGGTAGTAAAAAATAGTAGATTCTTGCAGTATTTGTCTGTTCCAGTACTTTTTTAACAGTAAATTTAGTAAAACATTTCAAAATTGCACTCAGAGTACAAAATAATTTGAAAAGATCGGGAACGCAAATCTAAATATGCCAAAATTATATGGTAACACTTCAAAATCAACATAACAGCCAATCAGAAGTAGGTATTCCTGTTTACCATTTTTACTCGGCCAAATTTCTTGAGTAAAAAGTTTACAAAGAGAACGCCATTTTGTTTTGTGCTCTCTTTTAAATTTGATTCAATGTTTTACCAGTTTTGTGGGTTGAGGTACGGTTTTCGAGTAAAAAGTTGCAAAACAAATATAATGAGTAATTCTTTTAGGTTCTGGAACGGAACTTATCTCAATTCAAATGTCACATATAGAAAATTGAAGAATTTTTGTTTGGGTTTCCCCAAATTTTATAGCGTTTGGAATTTTTATAAAAAATGTTACGCAAAACTCCGCAAATTGCCAATCCAACCGACGTCCAAAAAACGAAGCGGAAATGTTCTACCCCAGAGTTATTTAGAATTGCCGCCACTGTCAGGGTTGTATTGAAGTCGATTAGCAAAGAAATGAGCTAATCGAAAATACAACCCTGCGATATGTTTAAGGACTGGATAGAAAAGAAAATTGGTAAATGTAAGGGAAATTAGGAAAAACCTGGTAAAGAGGGAAAATTTGGCGTCCTTGCAGGCAGTATAAAAGGCCCAAAAAAGAAAAAAAATGCTCCTTCATTTCCCCAGTGGTGCACTCAAAAAACAGTCAACAGTTTTCTTAAACTCTTTTCAACAATTAAAACAAACGTTTTTTTTAATAAACGGAATTTATTAAAGGCTTAAATTCACATATATATATATATATATATATATGTCGTGGGCGTTAAAAATGTGAAGTCTTTGTGTGGTGTGTAATTCTGTAGAATTATGAGTGGTTTGTGCTTTGTTTTCTATTTTTGTAGATATCGCCCCACAGCCAATTTAGGCCAGGAAAACAGCCAGCATAAAAACGCCAACTACCACCGCCAAGAAAGTCTCGGATTCTGCGTTCCCCCGATGGAAATGTGCTGAAGGCTCCTGAAAGAGGTTAAACAAATGTTGTAATATATTGGTTAATAGTACGTTTACATTGTACAGGGATTTAGCTAACCCAGTGGGTTTCAATTACCAATTCCATTGTCTATCTGTCAAATAAATCCTCATAAAGTAGGTTAACCCTGCCAAAAATTCTAATGAATAATGTTAATACTTACTATTGCCTGAAGAAAACACCAATGCGCCACTCAATGAAAACTAAAAAAGAACAAAATTGAGTTAATTAAAATATAAATTAAAAAGGCACACAAATAATATATATATCAAAAACAAACAAAAAAAAAACAAGTCCATTTAAAAATAAAAAAATAAATTAAATAGTAGTTTAATAGTATATATATTATAACATAGTTTAAGTTGTATTGTCTAAATGTTTTAAATAATTTTGTAAGGAACATTAATTACTTTTCTTTCATATATATTTGAGTGTAGGGTTCTCCCAAATTACGTTGAAACTATTTATTGTTTGTGGACGGATAATAATGTCCCAAACCACCAAAAAGAGCTCATTTAGGCAGGTATTAATTATGTTTCTTAAAATGGCCTAAATTGGCATTAATTTTGAGGCAACAAAAGGGTAAGCCAAGTAAATTACTCGCGAATTTAAGAAAATTTATAGTTAATGTTTAAAGTTTTTTAGTAGAATATGGATGTAGGGTTTAAAATACAAAGGATTAGCCAAAAGTCATTAAAATGGTCAAAAACTCATTAAAGTATCAAATTACAGTAAACAAATCGTCCGTCCGTCAGTGTTGTGTGAACACGTGCGATTTTGTTTACAAATAGTGTGTGTGTGTGATCCTCCGTTCTGAGTATGGTAAAGTATATGTGTGTGTCTCCGTTCGCAAACTGTGTTGATCGACGTGTGTGGGCGCGCTCTTGACCTTGAGTATGGCAATGTGTGTGCGTGTGTGTGTCCGTTCG
Source organism: Musca vetustissima (assembly GCF_032173495.1). Taxonomy (NCBI): domain Eukaryota; kingdom Metazoa; phylum Arthropoda; class Insecta; order Diptera; family Muscidae; genus Musca; species Musca vetustissima. The sequence goes on along the minus strand of NW_026878655.1, from coordinate 162,883 downwards.
GTTTAAGAATATTAGGTATGGCAAACTATGTGGGCATGCGCGGAGCTTACCGAAATGTTTACAAGGGAAGGGGGAACAGATATGTGGAACAAACTATAGGGAATAACAACAACAACATGGTCAGCGATAGAAATGGTCAGAGGCATGAAGAGACAGACGCAGTTATGTTTATTTCTGATCATATCAATACCAATGTGTTTATGTAAAATCGAGCATTGTTGAGTGTTAGGCATGCGTGGAAAGGGTGGCAAATATGTGGCAAGGGGAGAGGGGGGACAAATATGGAAACAAACTATAAACAGCATAATGAATTTCGCAATGTTATGCAACTATGATTAGGAGTGAAAAGGCAGGAAAAAATATGTTTTTACGAAATGTTTGGATCCAAGAGGAAACTGGGGGAGAAGGAATATGTACGCCCTAGCTTTGAGTTTGATGTTTATTTCTGATTATATTAATACCAATGTGTTTATGTTAAATCGAGCATTGTTGAGTGTTGGGCATGCGCGGAGCTTACCGAAATGTTTACAAGGGGAAGGGGGACAAATATGGGAAACAAACTATAGGGACTATTGAGAATATCAACAAACATTGGACAGAAATATGATAAACAGCATAATGAATTTCGCAATCTTATGCAACTATGATTAGGAGTAAAAAGGGGAAAGACAGGAACAAATATGTGTTTACGAAATGTTTGGCTACAAGAGGAAAAGGCGGAGGGGGGATATCTTCTTGCATTCTGGGATACTTTTAATAAACGAACGTAATAATACATGATATTGTCAATACGAGGTATAATTATAATATAAAAGGAATCTATATTCCACTTTCAGTTGAGAGTTCATATCGTAAACTATTCATATCACAACCAGTTGAGTAAAAAGTGATTTTTTACAGTGTAGAAGTGATTTTCAATACTTTCTGCCATGGTATAATAATAAAAGGTAACAGCAAGTGTTGTTGTACAAAAAACGATACAACAACCACATGGAAATTTGTTGTTGTAAGTTCTACTAGTGTCAACTCATTTGACAGAAAAATGTAAACAAACAAACAAATTATCATCAAATAATTTTTATTTTTAAATGGAATATTTTCGAATCCTCAAAATAAAAATTGAAAAACATGAATGAAAATCTATCAAACTTATATTTCTATCGCTTCCACATCTTTCCTTTAATTGAGCCATTGCCATATATATGTGTAACACATATGACAATGCTGGGAATAGCGAGTTATTCCTTCAAGAAAGATTTGCTTCCTCAAACTTTCCCAGCAGGCAGATTGAGTAAATTGAATCCGGGAGCACATTAATAAAGAACAATTTCAAATTGTATGCGTTCCCAATTTTCCTGTTGGGTGATTTTTAAAAACATAATTTGCCAAATTCATATTGACACTAGTATTACGTTGGAATCAAATCAGCTGGGATTTGCTGTTACCTTTTATAATTGTACCATGACTTTCTGCAAAACCAAAAAGAGACTCAGAGTGAATTAGATGGAAAGACCAAGTAGAAAACAACATCTTGGAACGTGGTCTTCCAAATTGGTGGGCTTGCGCACAAGACCGAAGCGCTTGGAAATCTTTTTTTAAGCTCGGCTTATGGAACAACCGTTCTGTAACAAGCCAGCTAAAGGCAAGGCAAAATGAAACTGTGAATCAACAACCTTCAGGAACATGGCAGAGACACAAACAGATACAACAATCAAACCAACAACAAAATAAAATTGAAGGCATGAAACAAGGAACGACTTCTGGTGTAAATAGCGATATGATGCTAGTAAGGAGTGGATTCAATAATAGAATCCAAACCTTTCAATATAAAATAACAGAAGATACAATAGAAGTTGATTTAATATTTCAGGGGGCAAAAGCATCCCTTATTAATCAACTTCAAGAAGCACTAAATCGTCATTACAGAATCAAATTTAATTTAGAGTTGGGTGGAGAATATGTTAAACCTTGTAACGAGAACATAATAATTAAAAAAAATATACCACAACTCAAAAATGATGGAACTTGAAAGAGCTGATAACATTGACAATATATTAAATGATCATTTTGATTACATAAAAACGAAGATGTCCGAGTTCCAAGAACGGGATTCCGGTTAGGCTCTGTTAAAGGTTTTCAGTTTGAAAATCAACATTAACAAGCATTCACCCATAAGAGGTTCCCAATATATACCCACACCTAAAGAACTAAAAAATAAAAGAGCCTGTATCAATATTTATAATGGAGACATTTACTGTTTCAAATATTGTTTGATAGCGGCATTGGAAACTTCACAACCATTAAATCCGTCAAATGTTCTTACGTTGCAAAATGGTTTAACACTAAACTTTGAAGGAATAGAATTTCCGAAGGAACTAAAGTATATAAAATTGTTTGAAGAAAAAAATCCTAACATTAGTGTAAACGTTTTTGGTTATGAGTATTCTTCAAAATCAGTCGTTGGACCTTATTGTATTACGAAACAAGAAAAGGACATACATGTTAACTTGCTGCTATTAGAAAACGATGGAAAATCTCACTACATTCTAATCAAATCTTTATCTAGGTGAGTTTTACATTTAAATAAAAAAAATTTAAATATACTAATTACTTTTTTTATTTTAGGTTGGTAAATAATCAGTTAACGAATTGCAGAAGGCGTTTACACATTTACAATCAGTGTTTATATTACACCAGCAAATATGATTTTATGGAGCGGCATCGGGATTTGTGTAGTAAAGTTATTGCAAAAATGCCCGAAGAAGGTAAATCAACGTTGTCATTCATGGTACAATTATAAAAGGTAACAGCAAATCCCAGCTGATTTGATTCCAACGTAATACTAGTGTCAATATGAATTTGACAAATTATGTTTTTAAAAATCACCCAACAGGAAAATTGGGAACGCATACAATTTGAAATTGTTCTTTATTAAATGTGCTCCCGTATTCAATTTACTCAATCTGCCTGCTGGGAAAGTTTTAGGAAGCAAATCGTTCTTCAAGGAATAACTCGCTATTCCCAGCATTTTCATATGTGTTATACATATATGTGGCAATGGCACAATTAAAGGAAAGATGTGGACGCGATAGAAATATAAATTTGGAAGATTTTCATTCATGTTTTTCAATTTTTATTTTGAGGATTCGAAAATATTTCATTTTCAAAATAAAAATAATTTGATGATAATTTGTTTGTTTACATTTTTCTGTCAAATGAGTTGACACTAGTAGAACTTACAACAACAAATTTCCATGTGGTTGTTGTATCGTTTTTTGTACAACAACACTTGCTGTTACCTACTATTATTATACCATGGTTGTGATTTAAGAACTTTCATAAACAAATGAATGTTCCATTTGTTATATATGCTGATATTGAGTGTGTTTTAATAAAGAAAGATAATTTAGATATGGTAATGAATAAGCATTTATCTTGTGCCTTTAGTTTTAATGTAAAATTTAATTTTGATAGTAACTTAGATGAATTATTTATATATACAGGTAGGGATGCAGCAGAAAAATTTGTTGAAATGTTAAATTCTAAGTGTAGGGAAATTTTTAATACGTATTTGAGTGTTAAAAAACCAATGACGCTATTAACGCCATCTCAAATTTTTGAATTTGAAAATGCAAAAATTTGTCATTTTTGCGACAAAGAATTGGGTAGTGATAAGGTTTATGATCATTGTCATATAACAGGTCGGTATAGGGGAGCTGCACACAAAGAGTGCAATATAAATTATACAGTTCCAACATTCATTCCAATTTTATTCCACAATTTTTCTGGATACGATTGCCATCTTTTTATAAAAGAAATAATTAAATAAATCCCTAGTAAGAAAATTAACATAATTCCACAAAATAAAGAATTATATATTTCAGTATCACATGTTGTTGATATGGGTAATGGTATGGAACTTGAATACAGGTTTTTAGATCCTTTCAGATTCATGGCGGCAAGTTTAGAAACCTTAGCCAACAATTTGGAAGATGCGGATTTGAAATCAGTTAGAGCACATTTCCCCATTGATAATCAATTCAATTAATGAGGCGGAAAGGAATATTTTGCTATGAATATTTAGACAGTTTTGATAAACTAAATGATACAATTCTTCCACCCATTGAAAAATTTTATAGTAATTTATATAATACCAGTTGTAGTATAGATGATTATGAGCATGCAAAACGTGTGTGGGAGACATTTAATTGTCAGTCATTAAAAGACTATATAAAGCTATATTTGAAGACAGATGTGCTCCTATTAACAGATGTATTTGAAATTTTTAGAAAATCTTGTATAAGGGTTCATAAACTTGATCCATGTTAGTACTATACTGCACCAGGATTGTCTTTTGATGCGATGCTGCGTTTTACAAAAATAACACTTGATCTTCTAAGGATTTGAATATGTTCAATGTTATTAAAATAGGTATCAGGGGAGGATTAGTTCAATGTATCAAAAGATTAGCTAAAGCAAATAACAAGTATATGAAGGACTATGATAAAAATTCACCATCACACTATTTATTATATTTAGATGCCAATAATTTGTATGGTTGGGCAATGAAACAGTATCTTCCAGAAGGAGATTTTAAATGGTTGCAACCTGAAGAGGCAATAACAGATGTTGAAGAAATTTTTAAATTCATGCATAATTCTACCATTAGATACATATACGTAGTAGACCTTGAGTATCCGGAAGAATTGCATGATCTACACAATTATTTACCCTTTTGTGCAGAAAATAAAAAGGTTGGGGATTCAAAATATGAGAAGCTTATTGCTGATTTTAGCCCAAAGAAAAACTATGCAATACATTACATGGTTTTAAAACAGTGTTTGGAAAATGGGCTAAAATTGGCAAAAGTTCATTTTGTTTCATTTATTTTAGATATAGAAACGGACGATGTGTACGAAGATATAAAATCTGATATTGATTTACAATTTGATACGTCCGATTATCCAGAAGACAACATATATAAAATTCCGAGAAAAAATAAGAAAATAATTGGAATGATGAAGGATGAGAACTGTGTGAAAATTATGACAATGTTTATTGGATTAGGACCAAAAATGCATTCCTTCCAGGTTGAAGATGGTGAAGAAGTGAATAAAGCAAAGGGCGTTAAAGTGTGTTATTTCAAAATACTCTATAAATGACTATAAAGAATTCTTACTAAATGAAAAAATAAGTAGGAATGTTATGATTAATTTTAGATCTAAGATGCATCAATTATATACAAATAAAATGTTTAAGATAGTTTTAAGTTGTAAAGACACTAAAAGAAAAATCAAAGCTGATAAAATAAATACTTATGCGTGGGGGCATAAGAATATTGAAAATGAATATTTGAATAGTATAAACTTTGATTTTTCTATACCATTGGATATGGAATTAGATTTATCTAGTAGTAGTATTAATGATGATGAGCTAGATAGGTATTTAAATATTGATGAAGACTATTTGAATAATATAAACTTTATTTTTTCATTCCAATGGATGTACATTTACCATCTATAGACAATGATGAATTGAATGTTTATTTGAATTAAGTTTCCATTGTAAATAAACAAAATATAATGTAAATAAAAATAAACCAATGTAAATTATTTTATTGTAAAAAAATGTGTTTTATTTCATTTAAATAAATTCAAAAATCAAAAATAAACCAATGTAAATTATTTTATTGTAAAAAATGTGTTTTATTTCATTTAAATAAATTCAAAAATCTGATATTGATTTACAATTTGATATGTCCGATTATCCAGAAGACAACATATATAAAATTCCGAGAAAAAATAAGAAAATAATTGGAATGATGAAGGATGAGAACTGTGGGAAAATTATGACTATGTTTATTGGATTAGGACCCAAAATGCATTCCTTCCAGGTTGAAGATGGCGAAGAAGTGAAGAAAGCAAAGGGCGTTAAAAAGTGTGTTATTTCAAAATACTCTATAAATGACTATAAAGAATGCTTACTAAATGAAAAAATAAGTAGGGATGTTATGATTAATTTTAGATCTAAGGTGCATCAAGTATATACAAATAAAATGTTTAAGATAGTTTTAAGTTGTTAAGACACTAAAAGAAAAATCAAAGCTGATAAAATAAATACTTATGCGTGGGGGCATAAGAATATTGAAAATGAATATTTGAATAGTATAAACTTTGATTTTTCTATACCATTGGATATGGAATTAGATTTATCTAGTAGTATTAATGATGATGAGCTAGATAGGTATTTAAATATTGATGAAGACTATTTGAATAATATAAACTTTATCTTTTTCATTCCAATGGATGTACATTTACCATCTATAGACAATGATGAATTGAATGTTTATTTGAATTAAGTTTCCATTGTAAATAAACAATATATAATGTAAATAAAAAATAAACCAATGTAAATTATTTTATTGTAAAAAAATGTGTTTTATTTCATTTAAATAAATTCAAAAATCTGATATTGATTTACAATTTGATACGTCCGATTATTCCGAGAAAAAATAAGAAAATAATTGGAATGATGAAGGATGAGAACTGTGGGAAAATTATGACAATGTTTATTGGATTAGGACCCAAAATGCATTCCTTCCAGGTTAAAGATGGCGAAGAAGTGAAGAAAGCTAAGGGCGTTAAAAAGTGTGTTATTTCAAAATACTCTATAGATGACTATAAAGAATGCTTACTAAATGAAAAAATAAGTAGGGATGTTATGATTAATTTTAGATCTAAGGTGCATCAAGTATATACAAATAAAATGTTTAAGATAGTTTTAAGTTGTAAAGACACTAAAAGAAAAATCAAAGCTGATAAAATAAATACTTATGCGTGGGGGCATAAGAATATTGAAAATGAATATTTGAATAGTATAAACTTTGATTTTTTTATACCATGGGATATGGAATTAGATTTATCTAGTAGTATTAATGATGATGAGCTAGATAGGTATTTAAATATTGATGAAGACTATTTGAATAATATAAACTTTAACTTTTTCATTCCAATGGATGTACATTTACCATCTATAGACAATGATGAATTGAATGTTTATTTGAATTAAGTTTCCATTGTAAATAAACAATATATAATGTAAATAAAAAATAAACCAATGTAAATTATTTCATTGTAAAAAAATGTGTTTTATTTCATTTAAATAAATTCAATGTTTAATATAATGTGTAAGTATAAATATCTTATACTACTTTTCTAACAATTCCAGTCAAAGGTATGTATTCCACCAGGCGATCGTGGATTATTAGACAATATGCTGAAGTGTTTTGAGGTATTGGTGTGTTGGTTTCAAATTGTATTTTCAAATCAATCGGTCCATTCTTCACGGCTTCATTTTGATTGCTTATATCAATGACGGCGATTGGATTACCCTTAAAACTTATGTAGGAAAGAAGTGGTTGTGGTTCTCTCATATAATATGTTTCTTGAAACTTGGCATACATATCGTAGAGTACCGCATAACGATTTTCTCCAAACTTAAGGTTTAGATCATCGTAGGGATACGTTTCAGAATTCAAATGTACTTTAATGTTTTGAGGATCACAATGCAACCATTTGTTATATTTTTCAAATACAAAAGCTACATATCGTGTCCTTTCATGATTTGCAGACAATTTGACATTCCAGCTATGTTGTCTTCCGCGAACAAATGTGGGGTTAAAATAGCAATCCCAACTACGAAATGTTATTGGCAATGTCCTTCCATCCTTTATCATTATTTTTAAATGATTGAATATAGGGCACATAGCTATGATAGTCTCTCTTTACAATATTCTCATCTGAGAATGGACGTTCATTAATATTTAGAATTTCCGACATTTGGCTTTACCTTTAATTTGAGTAGTTTTAAAAATTCTTTACTTTTTTTAGTTAGTTGAGGTCCTGTCGGTCTAACAAACTGTTGTGAAAATTTTTTTGGAATTTGTTTATATTTGTATTTATTATAAATAAGCATTATTTCCTTGATTTAATATGAATTCGAAGTGTGATTTCCTCTCCTCGAAAATTTATTAGGCGACCTTCTTGATTTAATATCTGTACTTCAATACAACTTATTTCTTTGACGTTTACAGGCAAATAAATGAGATTCAACATGTAATTGTCACCTTTCATATTTCTTTCACCTTTGCTATCATTGACCATATCTTCGTCATTGATAATAATGTGGCGGATACCATCCTTTAAATATTTCTTTTCTGATATCTTTGTTACTCTCACTAAAAATATATCTGCGGCTGCATCTTCCTCCAGCATACGATATGCTTTCTTTGTTGTTGATTCCATTTTATTCCAAGTCAGGTTTAGTTAAAACTGAATAACTTCTTCAAGTCTAACTCCGCTTTTAAACATTTCAGAACAATTTACATTGACAGTGGATTATATCTCAAATCTTCTTGTAATAATTGAAATTGAAGAAAGAAAAATAATATTTTCATGTAGTTGTGGAACACTGTTCGCACTCAATCAATATATTCGTTGCATACAAATCATTGAAACTGTCCTCTATATTCCTCTCCCCCTTTTCCTCTTGTAGCCAAACATTTCGTAAACACATATTTGTTCCTGTCTTTCCCCTTTTTACCCCTAATCATAGTTGCATAAGATTGCGAAATTCATTATGCGGTTTATCATATTTCTGTCCAATGGTTCTTATCAACAAGTGTTCGCCTCTTAATTTTTGGCGCCCATCAGTCTTTAAAATCATACAAAACCATGCGCCTGTCTCCTAATACCTCTGACCATTTGTACCGATACAATTGATGCATGTATGTTGTTGTTGTTTGTTGATATTCTCAATAGTCCCTATAGTTTGTTTCCCATATTTGTCCCCCATTCCCCTTGCCACATATTTACCACCCTTTCCACGCATGCCCAACACTCAACAATGCTCGATTTAACATAAACACACTGGTATTAATATAATCAGAAATAAACATCAAACTCAAAGCTAGGGCGTACATATTCCTTCTCCCCCAGTTTCCTCTTGGATCCAAACATTTCGTAAAAACATATTTTTTCCTGCCTTTTCACTCCTAATCATAGTTGCATAACATTGCGAAATTCATTATGCTGTTTATAGTTTGTTTCCATATTTGTCCCCCCTCTCCCCTTGCCACATATTTGCCACCCTTTCCACGCATGCCTAACACTCAACAATGCTCGATTTTACATAAACACATTGGTATTGATATGATCAGAAATAAACATAACTGCGTCTGTCTCTTCATGCCTCTGACCATTTCTATCGCTGACCATGTTGTTGTTGTTATTCCCTATAGTTTGTTCCACATATCTGTTCCCCCTTCCCTTGTAAACATTTCGGTAAGCTCCGCGCATGCCCACATAGTTTGCCATACCTAATATTCTTAAACCGAACGGACACACACACACGCACTCAAATTGCCATACTCAAGATCAAGAGCGCGCCCACACACGTCGATCAACACAGTTTGCGAACGGAGACACACACATACTTTACCATACTCAGAACGGAGGATCACACACACATACATAAATTGCCATACTCAGAACGGAGGATCACAAACACACACACTATTTGTAAACACGTGTTCACACATTCACGGACGGACAGACGATTTGTTTACTGTAATTTAGTACTTTAATGAGTTTTTGACCATTTTAATGACTTTTGGCTAATCCTTTGTATTTTAAACCCTACATCCATATTCTACTTTTTTTTCTATTATTAAGGAAAATGACATGTTCAATAAATTGTTTTTATGTTAGAGTGTAAATTTTAAAAATGTTGTGTTAATTTCTTTTGTCTTGTGTTGATCCAAATTTCCTTTTGTGTGTTCATTCCCTAGGGTTCATGGCGGCAGGGTTAAAAATCGCCCCTGAATAAAAAACGCTCCCTCCTGAGCTAGTGTGGGAAGCCACCATAACACCGCATTAGGCCGAATGTTTCTCGTTTTGTACTTTAATTAGACCCAAAGGAAATTAAATGCATACTGCATTATGTAGATTACAAAATTTACATCCTTCTGCTTATATAAAAACTAAAAAATTTTTCACTTTTTATTCATCATTTTCAATTTTACTGAAAAAGTTTGAAAATTTTATAAATATTTTCATGATGTCAAAATAAATTTATTTTCGATAAATTCTCTCAATTTTTTAGGGATGGGACAAAATTATTAGTAATTCAGAAAGTGATTTGAATTGAACAATGTACAAAAGTCGGTGTTCGCTCAGAATTTTTGTATGGGGAACTAATAGTGTTTTTACACTATTAGAAACTAAATTATCGTGCCGCAGGGTTTATTTTAAATCATGATCGAAATCATGATAATACTGAGATGCAACTCTCTCATAATGTACCAAAATTTGCAACTGTTTTTCATGCCGTTTATTTTTAAATTTAACGGTTGACAAATACCGAAATGAAAGATCAACGGAAAATAAAAACTATTTATAGAATTTTTGTGTTTTTTTACTTTCCAAACAATCACAATTATTGTAAAAACATTTCCATTTCGTTAATCGAGTCGATTTAAAATCGTATATGTAAATGTACTTTAAGCTGGTATTTGTTTACATATAAGCAAACATATATACTCAAACACTCAAACTTCTTTACAAAAAGAAAAACATTTTACTACGAATTTTATAATAAAAAATAAGATTTTAACTAAAATTTTCATTGAAATTTGATATTTTATTTTGATTTCCCCAAATACGTATTTTCGAGTTTCTTTTGAATGGAAATCATCCGAAAGAAACAAAATCATTTCAGACCTTCAGGTTCTCATATCGGTTAACTCCATAAAACGAAAAGTTGAGAAATACGAAGATGTATGTTGTTTTTAAAATGCCTTTAATAAAATGAATTCAACAATATAATGTAGAATGCATAATGGTGACAATTTATATTAGTCAGAAAAGTTATTTTAAGTATAAAAAGTTGTGACTATACCAAGAACTTTGATACTTAAATTTTATGTTTTTCAAGAAGTGAGTTAATTTACATAAGTGCACCGAGCGACTCATTTAATGCCCGCCCAACCTTGACCCTTTGATCCTCATTATTCGTCTCTCTCTTAAGAGAACCCCCCATTCTCGATTTTAATTTTTCGAGATTTTCAATGGGCTGGTAGATCAAAACCAATGCTTGTTTTTAGGTTTGTAACTTTGCACATATATAATTGAAGATTTAAAATAGAAGAAAAATAATTTACAAAAATTTTTTGTTATTGTTTTGTTGTTGTTTTTTGTAATTAAAGAAAAGTCCTTATTTTTGATGGCGGGCATGATAACTCCTCACTGGAACATCGGAATCCGAAAATTCCAACGGTGTTAGAAAGAGTACATGTCTGGCAAAATGGTGGACCTTTGAAAAAATATTTTTGGAAAATCGCCGATTTTTTACCAAAACCCAAGTTAAAAAATAAGGAAGATCTTCACCGTTTGGCTTTATCCTAGTTCATACGATAACTATACACTCACAGAGAAACGTGTAAAAATTTGAAAGTGATTGGGTTATTAGTTTTTGAGTTATCGTGCCCGCCATTCCCAAAAAATGTTTAGAGAAAAACGCGTTTAAAGTTTGAGAAGCCCTTCAGCCGTCACTTGATGCTAACACAATAAATCGGCTATATCTTCAAGAGTTCTTGAGATTTTCATTTGAAATTTTGTAGGGACATTCTTTAATTAGTGTAGATTTGAATTATATCAACAAAATTTTTGACCCCGAGAATGGGGGGGGTCCCCTTAAAAGGGGCCCTATTTCCACATACACTTACCATCATCCTATTCTCCTCCCTTACAAAGAACATTTAGCAATTCATATTATTTTATAAAACGTACACATTAAAACAGTTAATTGTATTAATTGTTGGTTAACTTAAACCTAACACAAAATAATCTAGTCAGAATTATAAATCTTTAACTACCGGACGATAACTAAAATCGTTACTTTATACCTCACCTAAAAAAACTTTCTTAGCAGGTTTTCGGGGACATTACATTCGTATTGGAAATTTAGGGTAACCCCATACTCTTCGTACATTTCCTGCCGTTAAAAATCTTCTCATTTATATTCTTAAATACTACCTAATAACTAAATTATTATTACACTACTAATTAAATATAATTAAAATTGTTGTTTTTTGTTTTGTTCGGGCATTGGCGAGGAAAAGTCAACGATTGTTTTTTTTTTTTTGTTGCTTGCTGATTTTTCGCTCATCAGAAATTATAATTTAAAAGTTGAATTTGTATATGCGAATCATTATTTTCTTAATATCTAGGTAATAAATCTACTAATCTACGGATTAAAATTGATACAAATAATACAGTAAATTAGTTTCACAACACAAATTACACATACGGGAGGCAATAAGATGTATTTTCAGTCGTATGTGGATTAATTCAAACATTTTCATAGGTGTCCTAGTGGGTTGTTATGACGTATGTACTGACTAGACTTACATTACATTTACATTTTATTAAAAAGGTAACACCACGGCATTTTTTTCAATAAAGACGAAAAAAGATCTCTTGTTCAGAAAATAGTACAATCCATATGACTACGATCACAGCAGATATTGCACTTTTCCCCTATGCCATCCTTTAGTCTATTTCAACTACTTTGTTAAAAAAACACAAACAGAAAACATAAAACACAGGTCATTAACACATTGCATTCATTGTTACAACTAACGAACAAGAGCTATGGCACTAGACCCTAACTTATGTAACATAATATCCTAATTTTATAAATCCTTAATCTAAATATTGCACAATTATCACAGATTTTATTATTTTAAATATGTGGATGCAATATCCGTTAGCACTTAGACAATCCTATATTATGTTTTTATCTATTTCATTATCTATTTCACCCTATTATTCGGTGCGTAGGTGTTATTGCACAACGTATTTTAAATAAAGCACTTACAAATTTTAGACGATAGGACAATGTTTTTAGATTGGGCGCCATACTCTTGCGTATCGCCTACTGCGGCGCTATGGTGAGGTTCCAACTAGCTCGTCGGGGCACCGCTTAAGGGGTGAATTCTTAACCATGCCTCGATCAGCCCTAGGGGACGAACAATCGAGGAATGGTACTAAAAGACAAACGCAAATAAAAATAAAACGACACACACATACAACCATAGCAAGGGAACTTGGCGATTTTGTTCCCACACTCTGCCCGCCCAACCTTGACCCATTGATCCTCATCGTTCATCATTCTTAAAAGGACCCCTATTTCCACACACACACTTACCACATCATCCTATTCTTCTCCCTCATAAATAACATTCAACAACTCATATTATTGGTCTTTTCCCGTACTGCAAGAATCTACTACTTTTTACTACGATAACGTAGGGGATGATAGATACCAAGCAACGGCTTGATTGGCTTTAACATGGCGAAGTCCAGGCTTATCTTGGTCCCTCTTTCATCTCAATTGTGGACACTGACCTCCCCGCGGTGCCACCTGGGGAGCTATTCTCATCACGCGATGAAATAGTGAGCTAATATGTGCCGCGAGTTCACCCATAAGAACTATAAAAAATGGGTTGAGGCGTCGGGATAGTTGCCCACTCTCGGAAAACCCAACCTACTATGAAATAGCGGCAGCAAAAAACATGGTAGTTAGCAGCACCAGATTCAAGCATCTCGATATACACAAGGCCATCTGGATCTCTCCTGATCAAGCAACGAGAAATCAAATTGATCATGTTGTGATAGACGGAAGGCATTCATCCAGTGTTTTAGACGTCCGATCTATCCGAGGAGCGAATATCGAGTCGGACGATTACCTTGTGGCCGCCAAGGTACGCACCCGTCTTAATGTAGCAGCAAAGGTGCGATCTAACACAACACGGAAACTCAACGTCGAAAACCTGCAAACACAACAGGTGGCCGAGGCCTACTCCGCTCAACTTACCCATCTGCTTGAAGAAAGCACTTCTTGTCCTGATAACAGTATAGAAGCACAATGGCAAGGAAATGCCCACTCCCTACAAACTGCAGCAAAAGCAACACTTGGGTACCTAAAACCACCACCAAGAAACCCATGGTACGATCAGGAGTGTCGTAATGCTACTGATGTGAAAAACGCAGCGTATAGGGCAACCCTCCAGACAGTAGCAACACGTAACGGGGTGGAGAATTATCGGGAGAAAAGGAGAGAGGAAAAACGTGTTTTCAGAACGACTGAAGCCAATGGTCAATGACATCATTGGACCATACTAATGCGGCTCCAGACCTGGCAAGTCTACCATTGACCAGATTTTAACTCTGCTCCAAATCCTGGAAAAGACCCACGAGAAACACATCGACACATACCACCTATTTGTCGACTATAAAGCCGCATTTGACAGCCCTATCCGTTCAGAGATGTTTAAAGTCATGTCTACGTTCGGCATTCCTGCAAAATTAATACAGCTATGCAGGATAACTTTAAATGGCACAAGGTCAGCAGTTAAAGTCGGAAAGTACCCATCGGAGCCCTTCAATGCCGAACGAGGATTCAGACAAAGTGACAGTTTGTCGTGTGATCTTTTTAACATCCTGCTGGAAAAGGTCATACGAGACTCAAAGGTGAACAGAAATGGCCAATCTGTACACCAAACAACACATGTTGCTCGCCTACGCCGATGACAACGATATAATGGGTCGAACATTGCGAGCGGTAACAGCCACCTTTGAACAAATTGAAAAGGAGTCTTCCAAAGTGGGTCTGGCAGTAAATGGCGAGAAGACCAAGCTGATGGTATCAACGCGCAAGACGTCCACTAGACTCGGACCAACTGTGGAACTTGAGAACTACAGCTTCGAGGTAGTTAAAGACTTTATATACCTTGGTACCGCCATAAATAAAACGAATGACATCAGTTTTAAAATTCGGACAAGGATTGTGATGGCCAACAGATGCTACTATGGTCTAAGTAAGCAGTTTAGAAACAAGGCCACCTCCCGCCAGACCAAACTCAAACTTTACAAGACGCTGATGCTATTTTGCTATTGTATGGATCAGAAGCTTGGGTACTTGCGCAAGCAGATGAGGCAGCTCTCATCTGCTTGCAGATCTTTCTCCGAAAGATCTGCGGGTCGTTCTGCGTCGACGGTGAATATCGGC
The DNA here is from genome assembly GCF_032173495.1 of Musca vetustissima. Lineage (NCBI taxonomy): Eukaryota > Metazoa > Arthropoda > Insecta > Diptera > Muscidae > Musca > Musca vetustissima. Next base: position 147,754 of record NW_026878655.1, on the reverse strand, counting down.
GTCGAATGAACCACGAGCTCTACAATTTATACGCGGACATCGACATAGTCAGTCGTATTGAGCTGCAGCGATTACGGTGGCTAAGCCATGTTGTGCGGATGAATGAGAATGCCCCAGCTCAAAAGGCAATTAAAAATGAATGAAAATGAAATTAATGGTTGATGCTGTGGATATTGGCGACGTCTTAAATAGAAACCAAAAAGACACAAAACATTCAACCACATAAAAACACACTAACAATTCGCATTACTCACATTATTTTATTCGCACAAATGCTTAAGCAACACACACAATAAAAACAAAATTGTTTATTAAAAAAACGCAAATGTTGTTTTTGTTAATTATTTTTAATTTAAAAAATATGGATTTCTTTAGCAAAAAAAATATACTAATTAATATGGCTCCTGCCAAAACACCAAAAAACGTATGCCTCATTTTTCCCCCATTATCCCTTTTATATGCCCGCCGCCATAGTAAATTTCCCCACATTCCAAACATTTTCCCGCATTTTCTGACATTAATTGTTTTTCGCTTTGTTGCCTTATTACGCTCACTAACTAACACACTTGACTTACACATTTTTGCAACTCCGTTTACTAGCAACTTAGCTCACAGCCAAGTATAGCCGGTTCATTTTTTAATTGCCGGCAGCCACGATCAACACGTCGCACAGTGGGTTTAAGTAGCATGTTTTCTTGGATCAAATCAGGGAAGCTATGTTAGGATAATTTTTCAGTTAATACCATTAAAATAAGTTAAAAAATGTTTTGTAAGTATATTTGAGTATAATTCTATTAAAAAATGCCAAATATCAGTGTAGGTATATAGTGCATGGAGTACAATATGAGAACTTAAACATTGAATTTTATACATCTTAAAGTTTATCGTTATCATCATCATCCACAGCATCAGCAACTTCTGTTAACTGTCCAATAGGTAAAAGGGCATTTGACACAATTTCGGGTCCGTAAATAAAAAACTCGTGCAAATAAGGTCACCAAGGGAGACCAGCTGATTATCGATACCTCTCAAGTTTGCTGTCAAAATGCATTATTGTGAATTGACTTCCATTATGAAAACGTAAACAAAGTCGAAATTTTTGACATTAGACTTGAGAAAAAACAGCTGTTTTCCGATTTCGATTGCTATCTTGGTGACCTTATTTATAGGCCATGGTAGGCATATTATACAAAGGATACGTTTCAACAAAAAGTCGTCCTGTATTGTGTGCATATATTTGAAATTTTTCATTATTAATTTCATGGCCACTGGATACAGCAATAACCAACAAATTAACAACTATTTTTGTTATTTCGGTATATTTTTTAGCGTTTTGGTGCGTTTTTTGATATAATAAATAAACCCTTTCAAACATCCCTTTTACCCGATTACTTGAAACTGCACAACACAATCACTATTTGTCAAAACAAAGATTATTATTAAAATAAACAAAAACAAAATATTATTGTAACAAAGAATATCATTAAAAGAAACATAAATAACAACAATAATATACGGAAAAGAAGATCACAAATAATTAGAAAAAAGTAACATGAAAAACAACAAAACACAACAACAGCACCAGTCGCGAGATCAATGTGACTTTTAGCTAATTTGAATGCTGCAACATTTGTATTAAACAATGTATGGCTTCTAAAAGGAACAAAAAGGCAGCGTAAAATTTTGCAACACGGATTTAATATAAACTAAAAATTATGACACGAATGTGGACGAATAATAACTATTTATCCATTTAAAATATAAAAATATTATTTTGGCATTTCAATATAAATAACTACATCTAAATCACTTCCACACACAATTTGATACTCAAATGTTAACGACGTATTTGCAAAATAACCTGAACTTGATGGTTCCATTAAGAAATGTTTAACTTTAACAATACTTTTTAAAATAAATAAAATGTTCAACGTGAACGTTTCCACGTTTTTCAGCTTTTATTTTTTGTACAAAAATGTGTATGAAGTTTGACTTTGAAGTTTCACTACAAAAATAGCAGACCACTTTTGACATTTATTTTAACGATAAGTGATGTAGAATTTCATATACTGTAACTTTGTTCAAAAAATGTTAACGATACTTAAATTTAGTTTATTTAATTAATCCAAGAAAACAGGATATTCCAACCCTCTGTGCGTCGCGAATCTGCTGTCTGCAATTTTATTTTATTTCTATAATTTATTATTGAACCATGAGGCCTAGTACGCAACAGGATGAAAAAACTGGAAATACATATGTAAAGTTCATATCGTGTAAAAGCACCATAAGTAATTAATTCATATTTAATGGTCGAACTAGGGATAAGTAAATCGACTTTCGACTAATCGATTAATCGACTTTTTGTATTGAAAAGACTAAAAGTCGAAGTCGACTTTTGATCCATGGCCTATAAATAAGGTCACCAAGGGAGACCAGCTGATTATCGATACCTCTCAAGGTTGCTGTCAAAATGCATTATTGTGAATTGACTTACATTATGAAAACGTAAACAAAGTCGAAATTTTTGACATTAGACTTGAGAAAAAACAGCTGTTTTCCGATTTCGATTGCTATCTTGGTGACCTTATTAATAGATCTTGTTTTGATCTATGAGAAAATCGTAAAATCGACTTTTCAAGATCTAATTTCGATTTTCTCCATAAATACTTGTTTTTTTATCACAAAGCTCAAATTGCCCAAAAATTGCACTTTCCGGAACATTACTTTATCTGTTCACAACAATTCATATAAAAAATCAAACTTTTAATCGCTTTTGCAGAAGTCAGTAAAAGTCGAAAATCGATTTTGAGCAGTTTTGACAAAATCGAAAGATCGAAAAGTCGACTTTTTAGTCAAAGGCGAAAATCGAAAAGTCTAAAAATCGACTTTTTGGTCGGAGGCAAAAATCGAAAAGTCTAAAAGTCGACTTTTGCGTTCGACTACGTATTCCCAGGTAGAACAACGAATGAGAGAGTGAACTACGATCGTCTGTACATTACATTACATTAGAAAAAAGAACCAACAGTAAAATTTGGTACTAGGGATAAGCAAGTGGGGTTTTACACTGTTGGTGATTGGGATTGGTGTTGAGAGTTATTCTCTCTCATTGGTAAATTGAGAGTAATTTGAGTTGCGCTATTTTAAATTTTGTAACAATTATGTAACAAACTTTTTGTTCACAAAAGGTACGAATTTACATAAACGTACCAAAACAAAAAGTAGATTTTTTTATTATTCGTGAATACATTTACGCTTAAATTATAACATATATTATTTATGCAAATAACTGGTATAAATATTGACCAATATTTCTCGACAATTATGATTTATTATCATTTGATGTAAAATTTTGATTTATTATCACAAACACAAATTTCCTAAAAATTACTCATTCCAGAATGTTCTTTCTTTTTGTTGAAAACAATTCATATAACAAATAAAATTTTTAGTCAATTTTACATTTGTTGGTAAAAGTCGAAAATCGATTTTGAACAGGTTTTGACAAGATCGAATAGTCGAATTTTTAGTCAAAGCCATGACCTATAAATAAGGTCACCCAGGGAGACCAGCTGATAATCGATACCTCTCAAGTTTGCTGTCAAAATGCATTATTGTGAATTGACTTCCATTATGAGAACGTAAACAAAGTCAAGTTTGCTATCAAAATAAATTATTGTGAATTGACTTCCATTATGAGAACGTAAACGAAGTCGAAATTTTGGACATTAGACTTGTCCAATATTTATACCAGTTATTTGAATAAATAATATATGTTATAATTTAAGCGTAAATGTTTTCACGAATAATAAAAAATCTAATTTATTGGTACGTTTATGTCAATTCGTACCTTTTGTGAACAAAAAGGACGCTTGTTACAAAATTAAAAATAGCGCAACTCTAATTACTCTCTCAAGAGAGAGAAACTCTCAACACCGATCCCGATAAATATAAAACCACGCTAACCAGAATTTTCGCGTTGAGTGTTTTTTTGTTATCGCGTTAACGTACTCAAAATGTTGAAATATATGATCTGTTCCAGTACTTTTTTAATAGTAAAGCAAGTAAAAAGGAAACATTTCAAATTGCTCTCAGAGTACAAAATAATTTGAAAAGTTCGGGAACGCAAATCTGGAAAATATGCCAAAATTAGATGGCAATACTTCAAAATTAACATAACAGCCAATCAGAAGTAGGCATTCCTGTTTACCATTTTTACTCGGCCAAATTTCTCGAGTAAAAAGTTTAAAAAGAAAACGGCATTTTGTTTTGTGTTCTCTTAAATTTGATTCAATGTTTTGCCAGTTTTGTAGGTTCAGGAACGGTTTTCGAGTAAAAAGTTGCAAAACTTGTAAAATTAGTACATTTTTTTAGGTTCTGGAACGGAACTATATTTAACTCCGAAGTGCAGCGCACATCAACATCCATGGTATAACATGGTATAATAATAGAAGGTAACAGCAAGTGTTGTTGTACAAAAAACGGTACAACAACCACATGGAAATTTGTTGTTGTAAGTTCTACTAGTGTCATCTCATTTGACAGAAAAATGTAAACAAACAAACAAATTTTCATCAAATTATTTTTATTTTGAAAATGAAATATTTTTGAATCCTCAAAATAAAAATTGAAAAACATGAATGAAAATCTATAAAATGTATATTTCTATCGCTTCTACATCTTTCCTATAATAGAGCCATTGCCATATATATGTGTAACACATATGAAAATGCTGGGAATAGCGAGTTGTTCCTTGAAGAAAGATTTGCTTCCTCAAACTTTCCCAGCAGGCAGATTGAGTAAATTGAATACTCAATAGGGAAAACATTTAATAAAGAACCAATTCGAATTGAATGCGTTCCCAGTTTTCCTGTTGGGTGATTTTTAAAACCATAATTTGTCAAATTCATATTGACACTAGTATAACGTTGGAATCAAATCAGCTGGGATTTGTTGTTACCTTTTATAATTGTACCATGATGGTATAATAATAAAAGGTAAACGCAAGTGTTGTTATACAACAAACGATACAACAACCACATGAACGTTTCCACGACAGAGGGGTCTACGATCCGAAACGACCCGAGTCTTACTCGGCCAACGTCTGTCACCTCAGTCCGTTGTGTAAAAGCAATAGGGCTGCTACAACAACAACAACAACCACATGAAAATTTGTTTTTGTAAGTTATACTAGTGTCAACGTCGTTTGACAGAAAAATGTAAACAAACAAATAAATTATATTTATTTTGAAAATGAATTCGAATCCTCCACATAAAATTGAAAAAAATGAATGAAAATCTATCAAATTTATATTTCTATCGCTTCCACATCTTTCCTATAATTGAGATATTGCCACTTATATGTGCAACACATATCACAATGCAGGGAATTGCGAGTTATTCAATGAAAAAAGATTTGCTTCCTTAAACTTTCCCAGCAGGCAGATTGAGTAAATTGAATACGGGAGCATATTTAATAAAGAACAATTTCAAATTGTATGCGTTCCCAATTTTCCTCTTGGGTGATTTTTAAAAACATAATTTGTCAAATTCATATTGACACTAGTATTACGTTGGAATCAAATCAGCTGGGATTTGCTGTTACCTTTTATAATTGTACCATAATCAACTTCAAGTGTAAGTGTTAAAGTATATTTACATATACGATTTTAAATAGACTCTATTAACCAAATCCAGAAATCATGATCTTAATGCCGATCATCTGATGTATACATACAAAATTATTAATTTGAAAAGAAGAATTACAACAACGGGAATGTTTTCGCAAAGACCTTAGAAGTCGACTTTTGCGCTTGACTGCCTATCTCTAGTGTGGAAAATAATTTTGTACATAATTATTAGCTCAAAATTGTAAAGAATCTTAAGTAAGCACTTTATAGTATGATTTGTATATAAAAATGAATGTGGATAGGTATGCTTTAACCCTAATATTGGTCAATAGTTTCCAAAAGTTGCGGCATGTTTAAAAATATTAATATTTTAATAAATAATATAAATGTACTTAACTTTTTTGGCAAAATAGATTTGCACGTCACAATTAACAAAGTTTTTATAATCATATATATGTATATACATATATATATATATGTATATGCCGCCCATTCTAAACAAAGCAGAGCTCCGAAATGCTCGCTCGAATTCGAGTAAAGAGTGAAAATCGCTCGAATTCGAGCGGGAGTACTCCTGCGAGTAGAAAAAGTAAATAGAGTATACTCTATTTTTCTCTGACACTCAAATAAGAGCACAAGTGCTTCGCTCGTTTTCGAGTGGGAGTGAAATACGCTCGGAATCGAACAGATTACGCTCATGCCGAGTACTCTTTTATTTTTATTTATTTTTTTGTTTTGTTTGTGATACCGTTGTTTTACTTGATGTTGTTTGTGTGCATTGTTTGTTTGTGTTGTGATGTTTGGTTTGCAGTACTGCTGGGAAAGCATGCATCAATAAGCTCGTTCTCTGCGTTCTCTTTATGTAAGTCATTTCATATAAGATTTTTATTTGTACCTCACATGTGTAACCATTTTCAATAAACAAAATAATCAATGCCCTATTATGTTTTTTGAACATGATCTATCTCCCCACAGCACACAAAATATCAACATCAAAAAAAATTTGCTACTACACACAAATAACCAAACAACCAAATTTATTTATCCACTCGATTTTACTCTTAGAGTGAACTCTTACTCTATTTCGAACATTTTGACTCACACTCTTTTTCTTCAACAAGGAGTACTCGCGAGCACTCCCAAACAAAATAAAAGAGTGGAGAGTATACTCTCTAAAAACTCGTACTCTTTACTTACTTCCACTCGGGAGTATTTTTCACTCGCGAGTAAAATCGAGCAAATCGGAGCTCTGAAACAAAGACAATATCAAATTTAAAAAAAGCTTTAACAAAATACGTCAGGTATTTAATAATATATGGGCGAAATAGTTAGTATTCCCTTATCCAAATCCAATATTTAAAAAAAGTTGTACGAAAAATAAAAAAATCATGGTATAATTATTACAAGGTAGGGCACAGCTACAAACTGATTACAATTTTTTCTCAAGGTGGCTTGTTCAATCAAATCAAAATACATATTTCGTGTATGTGCGTGTATTGTTTTGAATGCTATGTCCAAAAAATCAAAATAAATTGAAATATATTAAAATTTAATTGAAAAAAATTATGTTTTTAACATGTTCGTCTGAAAGTAATTACTTTGTGATGGATGAAACAAATATTTTATGGTATTCCCTACTGGATTTGGGAAGAAAGCATAACCTTACATTCATTTTTCGCGTTTTTAGTTTTTTGTTTAAAAAATGTCAAATAAACACAAACGCTTGTTGCGTATATTTATTTTATTTTTGGCAGAAGAGGCCACAGCTGCCCTACCTTGTATTATTGTACAATGAAAAAAATTAAGTTATCCTTAGGTACCATTTATAACTTACCAGCACAATAGATTTTTGTTAATAATTATTTTTTTGCGACTCCTTGGACACCTTGACAATGTCCGCTAATGGTTTTTAAAAAGTTTCTTTAATTTTTTTTTAATCTTTAGATTGCCGAAGGCAGTCATTTTGACCGTTTTTCAACTTCAAGTACAAAAACAATTGTGTATATTATGATTTTTTTGTCACACAGTCACCCAGATTTTTAAAATTTGGTGACTTTTTGTACCACATAGAACTACGTTTATTAATCATAGTAGCTGCTTCCTCTCCTCTTTCATTCCCGGTATTCACATGTGCTATACCTATATAGCCTAAAATCGGTAATTTTGACCTCTTGTGAAATATTAAATAATCAAACTACTTTTATTATTGTATAAAGTAAATTTCTTATATGACCAGATCAATACAACAACATCGAAAACCGTTTGCTACTCTAGAAACACAAACGAACACACAAATCGGGAAAAATAAATTTTATATTTCCAGTCGATTTCACTCTTAGAGTAAAACACTTTCACTTTTTGGAACATTTTGTCCGCGCTCTTATTTTTCAAAAGGGGAAACTCAAGAGCACTACCACCGAAAACAAATAATAACAACGTTTTGTATGATTGTAAATGATGTAAAAATATTAAAAAATAAAAATAAAAATTCTTTCAGAATGAAGTCATTTTGACCGATTTTAGGCAATATAGGTATATACAAAATTCCCGTCTTTCTAGTGTTAAACTTACTACTTACCAGCAATGGTTCTTATTCGCGATGCACTTTTAAATGCACTTCAAAGAAGAAAAGAAACTAACGGCATTTTTTGGCCATTATATCGAGCCACATTCGCCAAGAAAACGTAACCCTTAAATTTGAAATTTCACAGGAAAACGGTTTTTTTAATAATTTCAGATTTAATAAAGCTATTATTTTGAAATTTAGAACTATAGTGTAAAACAAAATTAGTTGTATTTTGATATGTCAAAAATATTTTGCCAAAACAAACAGATTGACAAGATTTTTTTACACAAATTCTTGTAGAAAATGTTAATAAAAGTATTGCCAAAAAAAGCTATTAGAAATTCGGAGATTTTCATTTATAATTTTGTTTTTTAATTTTTTGGTTCAACATTACAACAACATTTTTGACATTTATTTGTCCAACAGCTGGCCCGATGCGGCTACCTTATTAAATATACCTTGCTACCTTGTATATCTACCTTGGTGCGAGCCGAAAAAATCGGCGGCGGCGTGCCGCCGATTCACAGTCGGCTCGCTTCCACATCTGGTCGGGCTCCGTCAGAGTCTAAACGCAACCATAGAGTCTAGAGTCAGCGACAGTCGTTTACCGTGTGTTTCTTATAGGCAACGGGAAATCGCGACGGCTGACGTTCGCGTCTAGCGGCATGACGCTAGAATAGATTTTATTCATTTTTGCTCAGCTTCATACTCAAAATTTCTCTCTTGCTCTCAATTGAGTTGCCATATTTTAGGTAAAAATCAACAGTGCTACCAAATTTCAATGAGAATTTATATCAAAACATATGGCAGTGCTGTTGAAAAAACAAATATTTTCAATGATTGTGGATGTTTTTTAACGAATTAATAATAAAATGGAAGAAAAATATTTTTTTTCGAAAATTTTATCCAAGTTCCTTGACATTATTGTTTATTAAATAATAAATTGATTTTGGTTTGCACAACGTAAAATTTTCTGTCAGAAAATGAAAACAAATAATTGACATTTTGTGCCGCTAACGCTAACTCTTTCGTTTGGTTTTCACGCCGGCGAAAAAGTATGACGCTGACTCGTGACTCTCTGGTTGCGTTTAGACTCTCATGTTGAACTGGCAACACTGTTTATGATTATAAAGTGTTAAAATTAGATGTTTGACGATGATTACGAAAATATATAAAAATTTATTGGTAAGCATTATTTTATTATTGAATTTGTTTATTTTTATTAAGTATATGGTATTTTTAGAAGAGCACTGGATTCCAGTTATATCGTGGTTTACATTTGGTACCAATTGTTGTTGAGCAGACCGGCCGCGGCGAAAGAGCTTATGACATATTTTCAAGATTGCTTAAAGAACGCATAATATGTTTGATGGGACCAATACACGATGATTTAAGTTCATTAGTGGTAGCTCAGTTATTATTTCTTCAAGCAGAAAATTCAAATAAACCTATTCACATGTATATAAATTCTCCCGGTGGCGTTGTCACTGCCGGTTTGGCTATATACGATACGATGCAATATGTGAAACCGCCAATCGCAACTTGGTGCGTAGGACAGGCATCATCAATGGGTTCGTTGCTTCTCGCAGCTGGTGCTCCCGGCATGCGACATTCGCTACCAAATTCCCGAATAATGATACACCAACCATCTGGAGGCGTGCAGGTAATATTGGACTTTCTAAATGAAAATATTAATATGAATTATCAATACTAAAATTATTAAATATGGGTCATCTCTTATCGGAACACTCATACGGCCTTGTTTAATGTCGGCTTTTAGATCGTTAGCATAAGCAGTTTAAGGGCCCTGATTAAAACAATATCTGTATAGCTTGCGAAAATGTATATTCCAATGTTCCACTGGGACAATTGTATTTTCTCATGCATTTTAAAGATCCCTTAGAAAATATTTATCTGAATTGAAGAGGTTTGTTGCAATATGTCATTATTTGATAGAAATCCATACCATACATTCATAGCAGAAAGTCTTAAGTCCCGGTCCGAATTCCGGCCAACAACATGGCATCTATTCATAGGAGAAGGGAATTTTTAGAAGAATTATTAAATATTACCAATACCTGTGAAAAAAAATCCACATCGATCCCAGTCGATTTCCTATATGGGTACTTCCGCAGTCACACGACTTTCAGAGGCAAAATAAAATTTAAAATCTTAAATAAATCGAAAACAATTACATACATTTTTTACAATTCTCCCTTAATACTTTTTTGTAGAACTTTACGAGAACTATCAGAGGGAAAAAAATTGAGGGCCTCTAGTTTTTAACTTTTTAGATAAAAGCCACAAAAGAGCGGTCACTCACGCGACCTCAAATATACATGACGTTAGACATCACTGCTAATAATGGGAAAACTCTACGAATTGTGTGTATATTTTAAACTTTTCATATTATTTACATGAACAAGAGATACCAAGCATTATTATTGCACATTCAAAATTTCACAATATGAAATATCATTTATTTGCGAAGGATTTTTTTGTTCTCTCACACGACGTAACTCACGCGACATTGTTGATTTTGCAGTTTTTATTTCTGCAGTGTCTGAATTTTTAGTCATTAAATTAGTATTTATGCTAAGAACAAGAAGAAAAAATGACAAATGTGGGGTTTCTTTTTATTTTGTGCATTTACTTTACGTATTTAAGCACAATTAAAGAAACAAATTCTTCAACTTTGGTTTACCTTTTTGCGGAAGTGCCCATATTCATCTTGTAGGATCTTGTATCATTGGATGACGTTGGATGATGGGGAAAGTCTATTTATAAGGCTATACCAGACCTGCTCCTGGTAATAACAGTCACTATGTACTGCATTAACAAACTTGTACTGTGTTGATGGACGAACGTGATCTTCGCGTCCTGATGGAGTTATACTGCCGACAGAAAATTATATCAGATTGTACGATTTACCAATTCTGACTTCTTTACTAGAGGTTAAATTATGAGTTTCGATATCGAGTTCATACTATCGAGATCATCATACTTGGCATCCGATATCGAATGTTTGCATATTTGGCACATAGACGAGTCGTACTAATATTGGTCAAAATCGGTTCAGATTAATATATACATCCCAAACATTTTTATACCCTTTACCACACTGTGGTACAGGGTATTATGTCTTTGTGCATATGTTTGTAACAGGCAAATATGCATAGAATCACATTCTGAGTCGATTTATGAATGTCCGTCTGTCTGTCCATTTAAAAAAAAATAAAATTTACAATAAAAGAAAAATTGATTTGGTATGTTCCCCGGGAACATTTAAGCTTCTGGCATTAGAGTTTGGAGTCTTGTCTTAATTTGCTTCATTCCATGTTTCCTGTTAAAAAAGGAAGGTTGTTTATGGAAGCGAATAATGGTTGGTACATGTCTCCGGAAATTTCTTATTATAATTCATTAAGAGATTTGGCGTTCAAACAATATCTCCGGACAAGAAATAGTTTCTTCTGTAAAGCCAGAAATAAAGCAAAGTCTGTTGTTCGGAAAGCTAAAATATGTGCCCATACTTCATTGTTTGAAGGTCAGCAATAAAGATTTGTGGAGATTGCATAAATCTAATGGTTTTTCTAGTGACAAATCATACACATATAGCGAGAGTGTAGATGAATTGGATGAGAAATTTGCTAGTTATCAAATAGATTCTTCTTCTTTCGGTGATCTTCGTGGGTCTGGCTTTACTGATGGTGGATTCTCTTTTAGATGTGTTGATGGCATTTTACTCTGTAAAGTCGAATGCAGCTGGGTTCGAGGGATATACCCTTAAGTTTTTAAAAAATTTTTTCCCCTTAGTTTTTCTCCATTTTCTTAACTTGGTTAATACTATTTTAACCACTTCAATATTTCCTGCTGCCTGGAAACTGGCAAAAATTGTCCCAGTTAAAAAGAAAAACATTGCTGGTGCTATTCAAGAGTTTCGTCCGATTTCTATTTTACCCATCTGCTCAAAAATAGTTGAATACATTTTAAAATTTCAAGTTACATCACACTTGGAGAGAAATAACATGCTCGACGATGCCCAGTGTGGATTCAGAAAAAATAGGAGTACTTCGTCTCTTTTGTTAGGCATGACAGGGGGGTTACTCTGTATTGCGATGCGTGAGAAAAATTGTAACGCATCGCGTAATTGGTACTCTCTAATTCGTTTTCGTATCTCCTTTCGCATCTAGTTTACGCAAATGTGGCATCACCGCACTCTGTAATACAAAAACGCATGTCAAACTCGTTCGTTAAGCGCAAATATCTTGCGTTAACAAAATAGCAAACGCAAAAGAAGCGAAGCATATATGTAAGCTCAATTAAATTTTTTATTTATATATAAATTGTAAATTATTTTAAGTAAAAGGCAAAAAAGTCACAGTTGCAGACTCAGCAACGTCAGATCCAAACTTAAGTAGATTTTATGGGGCAACACAGTGATTTGGCAAAGGGACAGTTGCAGAGTTCAATTGCGAAACAACGCGCCAACAATTTGTGGACAAAACTGTCTGATGACCTCAATTCAAATTGACCTCCTGTAAAAGATGTCGGTGGTTGGAAAAAGTAATGTATTAAATTTTTTTTATATAAAATGTGAAACTGTTGTTGGTGTTGATAACCACCTTGTCCAAGCAATTTCAAAGCAGCGGCCTCTTTTATTGGAGTTGGAATTGTTGTGGTCTATTTGGAAAGACGAGCGTTTAATAAATACATAAACGAATCTTTATTGAGACGAACATTTTGTATAAATCTATAAAAAATAAATATTTGAAAACGTTTGTCACATAATTCGTACTTCTATTTTAATACCCGTGGTCACTTAGGGAGAATATATTTGATCGATCTCATAAAATTATTTTTTTGTTTTTAATTCGTTCATCATTTTTGTTTAAAAAACACTCGTACCACACAAAAATATGTTTTCACTTAAAATTTTTTGACGTTTCCTTTTGTCATTCTTCGTTATTGTTTACGTTGGGGCGACAGTGTTGCCCTATTTTCGATTTAGTTTATGAATGCATTTGCAAGAGCGTTACAGAGTACCAAATTGTACTCTTAACGCATTTAGCTTTCGCATCGCACTTGCTTTCGCAACGCAATACAGAGTAGCCCCCCAGATGTGATCCGGAATAATTATGGATATACTAAATTCTGTGTGCTCTTGTCGCTAGACTTAGAAAAGGCTTTTGACAGAGTGGATCACGGTAAACTAGTTATTAAACTTGCTAGATTGTATGGGTTTTCTGCTAATGCTTGTTCTCTTATTACATCCTATCTTTTTGATAGAAAGCAGCTTGTGTGTGTTGGTAGTACAAAGAGTTCTATTTTGACAGGCAAAAGTGGTGTGCCTCAAGGCTCGATTTTGGGACCAATTCTGTTTGTTGTTTTTATTAATGATCTGTTTCTAGATCTAGGTTTTTGGTGCCGGCCTTTTGCATTTGCAGACGACGTCCAATTGCTCTTCACAGGTGACAGTAGATTTCTTTCCATTTTTCAATCGAAGATTGATAATGCAATGGTTGCATTGAACAATTGGATGATGAATAATACTCTAAGTATTAACCCGTCGAAGACAAAAGCTTTTTTTTTCGCATCATTCAATAATAACTGCGTGTCTATTTCGTACAATAATTCATATATTGCTTTTGTTTCTGAGTTGTTGTGCTTGGGAGTTTTACTTGATGACAAACTTAATTTCTGCCACCATATAAATATGGTGGTATTTCAGCTAAACTCATCTCTTCGTGGCCTTTATGTAACGGATATGGCTTTGCCACTTCATGTTAGAAAACGTTTGGCTTATGCTTTGGTGTTACCTAAGTTCCTATACTGCTTAGAAGTTTATTCCGGGACTACTTCCAACAATCTTCATTTGATACATTTAGCAGTCAACAGGATAATTCGATATGTATACAAATTAAATCGATTTGCTCATATCACTCCGTATGTGATAGACTTTTTTGGCTGTTCATTTGATTAATTTGTTGAAACTCGCCTGCTACTTAGTTTTTTTAAAACTATTCAGAATCAGTGTCCTCTTTTTTGGTGAAGGATTTTGTTTTCTGTTCTTCAACTCGGCGACAACAACTTCAAATTCCTATTATTCACCATTTCATGAATAATTCATTTCCAGTTCGCATAGCACGCTTATTCAATTCTTTGCCTAATGAGTTGAAAGATTTTAGCATTACCCCGGCTACATACTCCAAACGTCTTCTTAGACATTTCGATTAGTTTCTTTTTAGAGTTTAAATAAAGAGTTTAAATAAATTAAATTAAATACATTGCCCTCTTTCTGGAACTTGCCTAAAAATATAAAGAATTAGTTCCTAATTCAATGAAACTTTGCATTACTTACGAATTTCCATTCCATTTTCTGTAATATTTATACACATTAAATTCAAATTGAACTTTGCAAATTAAAAAAAATGTTTTGAATAATTTTTGAGTTCGGTCATAAAACAGCTGATCCAAATCATGTGAATCATTAGTGAAAATCGGTGCACATGCTGAATGAAAGGCTGACATCCAAAAAGTTAATTGCTTTGCATTCGAACCAAGATATATTTAATAAGGTAGCCGCATCGGCCCAGCTGTTGGTGCAAATAAATGTCAAAAATGTTGTTGTAATGTTGAACCAAACAATGAAATTTTCGAATTTCGAAGATTATTTTTTCCAATACTTTTATTAACATTTTCTACAAGAATTTGTGTAAAAAAATCTTGTCAATCTGTTTGTTTTGGCAAAATATTTTTGACATATCAAAATACAACAACCGATGTTTGTTGTATATCTACCTTGATTCGAACAATGCATCCTGTTTCTTAATGCAACAGTACATACTATTTCAAAATGTCGCTACCACGCATTTGCAACGCAGTTAAAAAGCAATCAGGCATCGGTTTTATTGTTGATGCATTGTGTTGCCCGTCAAATGAGCCGGCGTGAAAATAAAACACAAAATTTCTAAGAGCACTCCTTGTGCGTAAATATTTTAATTTAGAGTCTAAACGCAACCAGAGAGTCACGAGTCAGCGTCATACTTTTTCGCCGGCGTGAAAACCAAACGAAAGAGTTAGCGTTAGCGGTACAAAATGTCAATTATTTGTTTTCATTTTCTGACAGAAAATTTTACGTTGTGCAAACCAAAATCAACTTATTATTTAATAAACAATAATGTCAAGGAACTTGGATACAATTATTGAAAAAAAATTATGTTTCTTCCATTTTATTATTAATTCGTTAAAAAAGTCCTCAATCCTTGAAAATAATTGTTTTTTTAACAGCACTACCATATGTTTTGATATAAATTCTCATTGAAATTTGGTAGCACTGTTGATTTTTACCTAAAATATGGCAACTCAATTGAGAGCAAGAGAGAAATTTTGAGTATGACGCTGAGCAAAAATGAATAAAATCTATTCTAGAGTCATGCCGCTAGACGCGAACGACAGCCGTCGCGATTTCCCGTTGCCAATAAGAAACACACGGCAAACGTCTGTCGCCGACTTTAGACTCTATGGTTGCGTTTAGACTCTGACGCTAGAATAGATTTTATTCATTTCGTGACTCTCTGGTTGCGTTTAGACTCTCATGCCGCTAGACGCGAACGTCAGAGTCTAAACGCAACCAGAGAGTCACGAGTCAGCGTCATACTTTTTCGCCGGCGTGAAAACCAAACGAAAGAGTTGGCGCTAGCGGCACAAAATGTCAATTATTTGTTTTCATTTTCTGACAGAAAATTTTACGTTGTGCAAACCAAAATCAATTTATTATTTAATAAACAATAATGTCAAGGAACTTGGATAGAATTATTGAAAAATTATTTTTCTTCCATTTTATTATTAATTCGTTAAAAAAACGTCCACAACCCTTGAAAATATTTGTTTTTTTAACGGCACTGCCATATGTTTTGATATAAATTCTCATTGAAATTTGGTAGCACTGTTGATTTTTACCTAACATATGGCAACTCAATTGAGAGCAAGAGAGAAATTTTGAGTATGACGCTGAGCAAAAATGAATAAAATTTATTCTAGCGTCATGCCGCTAGACGCGAACGTCAGCCTTCGCGATTTCCCGTTGCCAATAAGAAACACACGGCAAACGACTGTCTCTGACTCTAGACTCTATGATTGCGTTTAGACTCTCAGCCGTCGCGATTTCCCGTTACCAATAAGAAACACACGGCAAAAGGCTGTCGCTGACTCTAGACTCTATGGTTGCGTTTAGACTCTTATTTCTCTACGAAAGAGCAAGCGAGGGAGCGAGCGAGCGCTTTAAAATAATTTTGTTTGACACCGGCCTTTTACTGACTGACCTGATGTTTTACAATTATTTTCTAATGACCGCAGATGCCTACGTGATACATAAACGTAGTCCGTTATAATTTATAACAACTTGTTAAGTACTTATTTCGTATGTACATATGCACGTGTGTGCATACGAATATGTGTAAAGCAAAAATAATCTATTTACAAATATATGTAAATCAGTATGTGACAATTGGTAAATTTAAGAATTTAGTGGGAAGTATACCCATATTATAAATTTAAACAAAATCTAAGTGATTACTAAATATCATGAATATATCGGCGACAACAATCTCCCCCTCGTAAAGGAGCCAACGGGACGAGTTTGCCGCTTATTTTGTCGACGTCTAGTTTAGCTATCTTTGCTGTTGGTCTTTGGAAAATACCGCTTTGCGTTTGAACTGTAACCTGTCGCACTTGACCGTCCTTCTCCATGAGGGTGTCGATTATTCTGCCTTTTGGTCAGCAGTGTCGTGGTAGATTCTCATCAATTATAATTACGATGTCCCCTACTTCTAGTGGAGTTGCTTTTTCATACCATTTTCCTCGTCTGGTGATCGTTGGTGTATATTCTTTGAACCAGCGATGCCAAAATTTATCCGCAAACTGTATGGTACAGTTCCATCGCTGTCGTAAGTCAATTTCTTTGTAGTTGACGGGCTTGAGGCCAGTCGATGATCCTAGTAGTAGGTAATTTGGTGTGAGAGCCTCATCATCGCATGATTCGAGTGATACGAAAGTTAGTGGCCTGGAGTTTAACATGAACTCGACTTCAGCTAAGGCGCCTCTTAAGGTCTCGTCATTGAAGTTCATGTGAGGACAAATGTTGTATAGAGCGGTTTTGACCGAACGTACGAGTCTCTCCCAGGCTCCACCCATGTGGGGCGCTGCTGGTGGGTTAAATTTCCACTTGATGCCATCAAATGCTTTCTTCCTTCTACCAACGTTGACGTAAAGTAGTCAATACCAGTGAACGTAAATGGCTTTTCATAACATGCTAGTCTAGCAGGTGGCAGCGAAGTCATTTGTGGCATTATTGGTGATGCTGTGGAATTTTTGCATCTTTGACACGATTTTCTAACGAACTTGTAGAGTATTCTTAGCTTGGGTATGAAATATCTTCTTTTAATATTGTTGATGACGATTTCATGTGACATATGGTGATATGTTTCATGTGCAAAGCGAACCAGTAGAAATGTCACATGGTGTTTGGTAGGCAGAATTATTACATCTTCGTGATTTAGGAATGATGCACGGCCTTTGGCCCTTAATACGCCCTCGTCATCTAGAAAGATATTCAAAGATATTAATTTGCTGTCTTTTTCAATATTCTTTAAATGATGTATTTCATCATAAAACGAGCTCTGCTGTGCGTTTTTGAACAATATGGTTTTTGCCTGATGTAGTATTTCGAACGAGATACCTTCGGGGGTTTGCGTCCTTCACATCGCGCTTTAAGTTTTCTCATGTAGAGAATAAATGTTGACAGTGCTTTATAAAGCCTTCTCCAGTTGGAGAAATATTCAACGTTCAATTTGGCGTTACTTTCAGCTTTGTTGATAAGCAATAAATGGTGTCTTATCTCTTCTTTACTGCATTCACCTAAATTATTGCAAGTTGGCCATGTAGATACCTCTTCTTGTAGAAATTTAGGACCACCGAACCATAATGACATCTCCCAATGTGTCTGTACCTTTGTTGCTAGATCAGCCGGATTCATTTTAGAGGGCACCCATCGCCATTGAGTTACATCCGTAGTTTCTAGTATTTCACTAACACGATGCATAACAAATGGTTGAAACCTTTTTGGATCCATTCGTAGCCACTGCAGAACTGTCTTCGAGTCAGACCAGAAGTACTTTCCGGTGAAATTTATGCGTTGAATATTTCCGACCTTGTTTGCTATCCTAACGCCAACAACGGCAGCTTGTAGCTCCAGTCTTGGTATTGACATCGGCTTTAATGGAGCCACTTTTGACTTGGCAGCGGTGATAGCAACGTCATAATTCCTTTGATTTGCAATTCGAATGTAGCAGACTGCGGCATAAGCATCTTCACTAGCATCGACGAAAGTATGAAGCTCCACCTGAGTCGCCTCATTCAGGTGTTGCGAATAACAGCGAGGTATTTCCACAGAAGCTATGTGAGCAATAACTGTCTTCCATCTGTGCCACTTTGGTAATAATGTATCGAATAGTTCCGCATCCCAATCGATGCCAGATCGCCAGACTTCTTGTAGAAGAATTTTCAAAGTTGTTGTGTAGCATGATATTAATCCCAGTGGGTCGAAAATTGACATTAGCGCCTGAAGCAGCTCTCTTTTTGTGGGAACTACATCACCAACAAATACATCACGACGAAGCCTGGCAAATCTGTATCTGTAAATAAAGTCAAAGGAGTCTTTATTTGGATCCAAATACATACCCAGAACCTTTTCTGTTTCTGCTAGATCTTTTGGGGATTGCTTTTGACCAAGTCCTTCCTTCAGATGGGTGATGACTTCACTGCTATTTGATGACCATTTTCTGATGTGTAAGCCTGCCGCTGCGTGAATGAGTTTTACATGCGTCGCCAGCTCGATAGCTTGTTGATTGCTGTCCACACTATCGATGAAATCGTCTACGTAGTGATTATTCTGAATAGCCTCTACTGCTCTTGGATATCTTTCATTAAATTGTTCAGCGTTAAAATTACGCACGTAATGAGCGATGCATGGAGCACATGAAATGCCAAACGTTAAAGCTTTCATGACGTAAACACTTGGCTTAGAAATTGCATCGTTCTTGTCTCACCATAAAAATCTTTGCGCGTGCACATCCCGGTCTATTACATTTATCTGGTGGAACATTTCCGCTGTATCACCGCAAACTGCAACTTTACCCACACGGAAATTCAGCAACACGTCGAATAAAGATTTTAGTAGGTCTGGTCCACTGTTTATAAAATCGTTGAGGCATACTCCATTTGACTTGGCGCCAGCGTCCCAAACCATTCTTATTTTGTTGGGTTTATTAGGATTTTTAATAATGAATATTGGTAGATACCAAACACGATCTAATGATGAATTCATTTCATTTTTATTTAACTTTTTGGCGTATCCTTTGGATAACAAATTATCTATTTGACCTTGTAACAAGATTTTTAAATTTGGATCTTTTATAAACATTCGATTCAAACACATGAGACGTTTATAGGCAGTATTATAACTTTCAGGTAATTTACTCGCATCGTTGTTTCACAACAATCCAGCTTCGTAGCGTGTGCCTACCTTTTGACACGTAGTCTTCAAGGTTTGAATAGCCTTAGCATCCTTCGGAGAGAGCATAGATTTTTTGTTTGGCTCTTCTAGATTGAATTTGTTCTTTATCATTTGATGTAATTTGTTGTATTGTTTTTCACATTCACAATGATGAATATTGAGCCATTCACTTTGGTAAGCGCTTCCACTATTGCCTTGAATTGTCCAACCTAGTCTTGTTTTTGTGGCAATCGGTTGATTCCACTGCCCTTCACGGATCTTTAGTGGTATTGCAACACTCCAATTGTTTAACCCAATCAAAATACTCGGTCTTACATTTTTATAAGACTGTATGGGAAGTCCTTCCAAGTAGGGGTATCTTTCCACAATCTCCTTCATATTTAAAGTTTGTTGAGGTAGATCGAAATTTTGCACTGTATGCACAGAATTTAATTTAAATTTATTACCATTTGTAATATTCGAGATGTCAATCGATGTTCTTAGAGATGATTTTTCTTGACGAGTGGTATTGCCAGTCCATTTGAGGCACAATGATTGCCGGGCCCCCCGGTCCGCCCCCCCTGCGTACGTCCTTGCCGAAACCAAATTCCAGTTACCTGTTTGGTTTACATTTGTTTTTTGAAGCAGTTCACATCCATTTATTTGAGACAAAATTTGATATTTCTTTTCCAGAAATTCCTGTTGTAAACGTTGCTGTTCTTCCACCAATTTCAGCTGTAAATCTACTTGCGCTGTCAGAGTAACGTTCTGTTGAGAAGAATTAGTTTTTTGTTGAACTTTGCTAAATTGAAATAGCGAGCTTGGGGCTGCAGTAGATGTCGAAGGATTTGTTTTTAATGGACCTCGTGTAGAGTAGATCAGCTGTGTGTTGCCTCTGCTGTTCTGTGTGTTAGATAAGGTACTGATTCCGTTGCTCCCCTTTACCGATGAAGTTGAAACTACATTTATCGGCGGTAAAATCCCATAACCAATTTCATCTGTGATCGTACTTGCCAATTGCTGCGTCTCTCCTGTCGTTGTCGGTGACGACGTTGATTGCGGCTGTTTAAGCAGATCCATAGAATTAGGTATAGCTGGATTACCTACTGTATGAGCTGTGGCATTAGTCCCTGCTGCATCACTGTTGCAATTGCAGCCTTCACAATTCCAACTTATATTGGCAACTCCACTATTCACTGCAACACAATCGTAGTGATACCACTGATCACATTTGTCGCATTGTACCATGCGGTCATTGTCGACTGCATTGCATTTTTTGCAATTAAACTCAACTTCGTTTTCAGCCATTTATTTTTCACTTTACTTAAACTTGTGGTCTTCTTGACTCTTTTTCCTTTTGATTCACAAAAATATTTTATTTTTTGTAATGAGTTACAAAATTATTTTAAAGAATGTTGCCCGTCAAATGAGCCGGCGTTAAAATAAAACACAAAATTTGTAAGAGCACTCCTTGTGCGTAAATATTTTAATTTATTTCTCTACGAAAGAGCAAGCGAGGGAGCGAGCGAGCGCTTTAAAATAATTTTGTTTGACATCGGCCTTTTACTGACTGACGTGATGTTTTACAATTATTTTCTAATGACCGCAGATGCCTACGTGATACATAAACGTAGTCCGTTATAATTTATAACAACTTGTTTAGTACTTATTTCGTATGTACATATGCACGTGTGTGCATACGAATATGTGTAAAGCAAGAATAATCTATTTACAAATGTATGTAAATCAGTATGTGACAATTGGTAAATTTATGAATTTAGTGGGAAGTATACCCATATTATAAATTTAAACAAAATCTAAGTGATTATTAAATATCATGAAGATATCGGCGACAACACATTGTTTGTTTACGAGCACAAAATGAAATATCTAAATAAAAAAGTTAATGACAGATTCACAAAAGTAATTTTGTAATTTTAGTCATAATATTAATATATTGTAAACGTTGTAAATTGAAAAGATCTTTCCCTTTTTTTTTTTTTTTTGTAATTATTTGGGCAGTATTAAAACACATTTTTCTTATATTTAACTTTTGTAAACACATCGAAGTTTGCCAGGATTTTTTTGACAATCTGATAAAATACAAAAATATTGCCAAATATTTTTTTAATGTCGTTCAGCTGTTTTATGAAATTTTTTTATTTCATAAAACAGCTGATTTGTTAGTGATACATTGCATCACATTCATTTTATATTGTACATGCTTGCAAAGTTTCTAGTTGCGATGTTTAGTTACTTTGCATGTGTACGAAGTTTAAATACCGTAGGGTTATTGTATACAACATTGTGAAAACATTGCATTGATACATTTTGGAAGTCAGCCAAACACTAACATATAAACCAAATGTTCCATGGTACAATTATAAAAGGTAACAGCAAATTCCAGCTGATTTGATTCCAACGTTATAATAGTGTCAATATGAATTTGACAAATTATGTTTTTAAAAATCACCCAACAGGAAAATTGGGAACGCATACCATTTGTAATTGTTCTTTATTAAATGTGGTCCCGTATTCAATTTACTCAGTCTGCCTGCTGGGAAAGTTTGGGGAAGCAAATCTTTCTTCATGGAATAACTCGCAATTCCCTGCATTTTTATATGTGTTACACATATAAGTGGCAATGGATCAATTATAGGAAAGATGTGGAAGCGATAGAAATATAAATGTGATAGATTTTCATTCATGTTTTTCAATTTTTATTTTGAGGATTCGAAAATATTTCATTTTCAAAATAAAAATAATTTGTTTGTTTGTTTACATTTTTCTGTCAAATGTGTTGACACTAGTAGAACTTACAACAACAAATTTCCATGTGGTTGTTGTATCGTTTTTTGTACAACAACACTTGCTGTTACCTTCTTTTATACCATGCAAATGTTCTTTAGATGGGTTGACACGGCTGATAATGCTTCATATCTCTTAATATGATTTAGTTATTATGATGCCCATAAGCGTGGTTAATTTTTCTGAATTTTCACATAAGCATGGTATATTTTTAATGTAGTACTTCTTTTAATAAATATCACTTTAGCCCATAGGGCTTAAAAACATTTTTTCTCATTTGTAATATAGGTACGTAGTAAGTAGTAGTCATATATATTTATAAAATATATTTTATTAAAATTGCCAATAATTTAATGTACTGTACTGTAGTATAAAAATTTGAAAAATTTAGTAGTATCACCCATATTTTAATAATATTTTTACACACACACCCACACCTACACTACAAAACACACAGAAACTCTGTCGATATTTTTTTAGGCGTTTCTCATTTCATGTCATAAATAAAATAATTCAATAATACATACCACTTAAACATTATAGGGATTCCTCCGATTATTTTGCAAATTATAACCCTTTTGGGGTCTACCACCATGTGAACTGTGGTAGCTACCGAATTGCTACCCCCAAAGAATTGATTTCTTTACAAAAATATATTTAAACTTCGCCTACAAAGCTATTCCCAAATACATTTCTGAAGGGTCTTTCCATTTCGGAGAGGCGTAGCCCGACATCTTAATAAAATTTCTCGAATTTTTCGTCGACATTGTCGCGTGGTCTTTCGACATCGATGTTTTTGTAAAATTCCGCGATGTTTACAAAATATTGTGAATTCTTCACTTTTGAAAATTGTAGCGTTGTCAGAATCGACTACGTCTGGAAATCCATTCCTTGAAAACATATTTCCATTCGATTTTTTTTTAACTTGTAAGACAAGGCCTATATTAGGTGGTAAAGTAAGCACAGGTAAGTACAAGTTTATTCATAAGGTTAATAGGCAGGCAAATTCATGCCTTAGTATACTCTTGCTGTCAACATTTTAATCGCGAAATACCAACCAGAACAGGATAAAAACGCATAATATAATTCAAGAAAACGTAATGATAGTAATGTGCACATATATTTTGGTTCGAATAAAAATATTTTTTGTTTATTTTTTAAATAAAATAAACCTTGGGTGAGTATAAAGTTTGCTGTCAAATCATATTTTGAAACCTATACATTAAGGCGTATTTAATAAGGTGTAGGTGACAATCATATGGTTTTAAACTTTTTTCTTTATTGTTTGTGAAATAAATTGTCAAAACAAATTTGTTCGACGTTTCATTTCCTTCAAATTTAAATTATGGTCAACAACAAAAAATACATTTATAGGAACAGAAAATGTTATAAGCCTCAAATGACAAAAACATATATTTTACATTGGGTTCCTGATTATAGGCCGCTGAAATATGCACTTTTAAAATTTGCAAGGAGCCTGCATTGGTATCTGTCCATTGGTGTTTGCCACTGTTGAACAAATTACTACTACTTACTACTACTACTTTGTTTAGAAATATTAAAAATAACAATATATGCTTTGTAATTTACATGTTTCACATTTGTAAAAATAATTTTTTATTACAATAAAAATTCTCAAACGATAAACATATTACAATACAAGGATAAAAAAAGGATTACAATGGGCGACAATAATAAGTTTTTTGGAATCGAAAAGCTTAACCAAGACCATTATTATAATTGGAACTTTAAACTTAAAATGTATTTAATAAAGGAGGATCTGTTGTCTGTCGTAGATTCTACCACGCCAGAAGAATCAGAGGCTTGGAAAAAAACGTGATAAAGAATCATTTGCTATTATAAGTTTATGTGTAGAAGATAATCAGTTGATACACATACGAAAAGAAAAAAGCTCAAGCGGCGCATGGAATAGTTTGAAGGCTCAGCATGAACGGGTAACATTAAGTTCGAAGGTTACCCTAATGAGAAAGATATGTAATATGCATTTGAGCGAAGGGGAAAATATGCAATCACACATAAATGTCATGATGGAGTTATTCGATAAATTGCAAGCTATTGGATCTCAAAGTATAACTGAAGACTGGAAAGTATCAATGCTACTGAGCAGCCTGCCATCCAGCTACGATGGCTTAATTACAGCTCTAGAGGTAAGACCTGACAAAGATCTTTCAATGGACATGGTGAAAAGCAAATTGATGGAAGAATACCACAAAAGGTGTGAACGCGATGTTCCACATGACATGTCAGTTCTAAAAAGCTTCAAACATCCGAAGAAATTTGATTTAAAATCATGTTATTTTTGCAAGAAACCTGGCCTGAATCTGAATGTGCTAAATATCAAGACTGGTGCAAGAATAACAGAAAATTTGCCAATATAAGTGAATGTATCCAAGAGAATCGACAAACCGAATTTGTTTTGATGACAGCAGGAGAAGGAGATGATGATAGATTCTGGAGCAAGCTGTCACATATCAATAAACCAAAGATTATTCAGTGAACTGGATTTCAACGACCAATCTCAGACAATAAGTGTAGCAAATGGAAGCCGTTCTCAAACAAAAGGAAAAGGTATATGCAAAATAAGAACGAATTCAGCTATTCTAAGTATTACTGACGTTTATTTTGTTCCTGACTTTAATTCCAACCTGCTATCAGTTAAAAAGATTACTGAGAAAGGGTACAAAGTCAGTTTTTCTAAAAAAGAATGTGTAATAGAGAAAGATTCTAAATTAATTTGTCAAGCAGTCCTTAAGAATGGTTTATACGTTCTAAATTCTAATTCTGAAAAAGCTCTTTCCGTCGATAATTGTAATAAAGGTTGTATACACTATTGGCATCGTGTCCTTGGTCATCATAATGAAGCGGATCTTAGACAATTAAAGAGAGAAGATTTAGCAGAAGAAATGCGAATTGATGTTTGCAGTAAACATGCTGAAACTTGCGAGGTGTGTTTGCAAGGCAAACTGGTCAGAACTGCATTTCCGAAGGAAAGATTAGTCGATCGAAAAGCTGTTTTGATTTAATTCATTCTGATGTTTGTGGCTCAATATCTCCTGCGACGTATAGTTGCTATAAGTATTTCATAACTCTTATAGATGACTATAGTAGATATTGCACTGTATTCCTCCTAAGGAAAAAGGTGAAGTCTATTACAAAATAACCGAGTTTTGGAATACAGTACGGAATCAGACAGGTCGTTTTCCAAAGGCAATTAGATCAGATAGAGGAGGGGAGTATATAAACCAAAAACTCAAGATGTTCTTGAGCACTTGTGGAACAGAAATTCAATATACAGTTCCATATAGCCCCCAACAAAATGGGGTTGCAGAACGAAAGAATCGCACATTAATGCAGATGGTAAAATGTATGTTGGTTGATTCAAAACTCTGTAAAGCTATTTGGGGAGAAGCACTAATGACGGCAAATTATATTCAGAATCGATTGCCTTCACGAAGTGTTACATCAACACCATATGAATTGAGATTCAAAATGAAACCAAATTTGAACAATTTGCATGTATCCGGTTGCTATTGTTATGTGCACGTACCAAAAGAAAAAAGGAAAAAACTTGATGTTAATTCAAACCGAAAGATGTTTGTCGGATATGACTCCAACTCTAAAGGTTTCAGGATTCTTAATCCAAGTAGTAACAAAATTGAAATTTCACGGGATGTTATGTTTTTAGATGGGGAAGAGGTCAGTGATGACGTATCTCACAATTAATCTAATAGTTTAGTACATCTGCCATATTATATCAAAGAGGAAAGTAAGAAAGAAGGAACAAATACTGTTGCCAACAACTTAGAAAATGTGGATGTTCAAGAGGTGGAAGATAATGATGTTGGAGATACAATTGGAAATGATAACATAAGTCTTGAAGAACAGAGTCAAGAAATCGAGGTTATATCAGATTCCAATGAATATTTTGAAGACAAAGTCCAATTCCTGCAAGAAGAATATCTACTCGCATTAATAAGGGAGTCTTACCTCAAAGATATAACGTAAATTCTGCCATTATTACGAAAGAGCCAAGTAATTTCAATGATGCCATTTCAATTAAGGAGGAGAAGACTCAATGGATATCAGCCATGAGAGAAGAACTGGCATCAATATATGAAAATGGTACATGGATTCTCGTCGATCTTCCTCCAGGTAGAAAACCTATCGGATGTAAATGGGTCTTCAAGAAAAAGACAAATGAAAAAGGTGAAGTTGAACGTTTTAAGGCTCGTTTAGTAGCACAAGGGTTCAATCAAAAATTTGGAATAGACTATGATGAAGTGTTTGCGCCAGTTGTTAGAAATACAACATCAAGAATTTTATTTTCAATAACAGGAAAGAATGGTATGCATTTATATCACTTTGATGTGAAGACTGCTTTTTTTGAATGGTGATTTACGTGAAAAGATTTATATGAAACAACCACCTGGATTCCAATCAAGAGATAAACCTAATAAAGTTTGCTTACTAAAGAAAAGTTTGTATGGTTTAAAACAAGCGACTCCGTTCTTGGAACCAATGCTTTCATACAGCATTAATAAAATTCGGCTTTCAACAAAGCGCTATTGATCCATGTTTATACACTAATATTTGCGGAGAAAATATTCACTACCTTTTAGTTTATGTCGATGACATCATAGTAGCAAGTAAAAGTACTGAATTTATCAATGAAATATTCAAGAAGCTAAGTAATAAATTTCTTATAACAAATTTGGGGCCAATCAAACATTATCTAGGAATGCAGGTAGTTCGTAACAAAGACGGGAGTTACATGCTAAATCAAGAAAGCTACATACTAAAGATAGTCAATAATTTCGGACTTCAAGATACAAAGTATTCAGATATTCCTCTAAATCCAGCTTACAACAGAACATCAGAGTCCGAAAAACTACTGGATAATAAAATGTATCAACGAGCAATTAGATGCCTCCTATATATAGCAACAAATACAAGACCTGACATTGCTGCAAGTGTTGCAATTCTTTCTCAAAAGGTGGAAGGACCAACAACCGAAGATTGGAATGAAGTTAAACGTATTATGAAGTATTTGAAGGGACAGCAACATTATTTTTAAAGCTTGGCAGTGTTGTGACAAATAATAATTTACACGGACATGTCGATGCTGATTGGGCAGAGAATAAGATTGATCGAAAATCACATAGCGGTTATGTTTTTTTATCTAAATGGAGGAATAATTAGTTGGTCTTGTCGAAAACAATCCAGTGTGTCTTTATCGACTGCAGAGGCGGAATATATAGCTTTGGTTGAAGGATGTAAAGAAGCGAAGTGGATTCATGGGCTTTTAACGGGAATGTGTTTTAGTGTCCTTACTCCTATTACAATTTACGAAGACAATCAAAGTTGTATCAAAATGGTTTTCAATGAGAAATTCAATGCAAGATCGAAACGTATAGATATTAAATATAATTTCGTGAAAGTTTATTGTAATCAAAATTTTGTACATCTCCGATATTGCCCGACTGAAGAAATGGTAGCAGATTTGTTAACCAAACCCTTACCAAGAAATCGACTGCAATATTTGAGATCTTTAATTGGACTTCTAAACAAAGAGGAGGAGTGTTGAACAAATTACTACTACTTTGTTTAGAAATATTAAAAATAACAATATATGCTTTGTAATTTACATGTTTCACATTTGTAAAAATAATTTTTTATTCCAATAAAAATTCTCAAACGATAAACATATTACAATAGCCACACATTCTGAAGTATGGGCCCCTATACTGTCTCTAGTGCTTTCTCACTAAAATATCATAATTTGCAAGAAGATTATGTAGGGTATAAATCCTCAACCACCCTCAGAACCAATGAAATTGAATATTGGAATCTGTCCATTGGTATTTGCAAAATCTTCGACGGATATCCAGCCTAACTCATAGTTAGGCACCAAATCTTTGAAATTAAGAATAGATTCCGTAGTGGATCTTTATATGTTATTTTATATTGAAAAGCATTTGTGGATAGATACGCTTATGACAATATTGGTATACTGGTTACGTAACACAATCTTCATTATTTTGTGGTCTTTGAGGTGAAGTTGAACGTTTTAAGGCTCGTTTAGTAGCACAAGGGTTCAATCAAAAATTTGGAATAGACTATGATGAAGTGTTTGCGCCAGTTGTTAGAAATACAACATCAAGAATTTTATTTTCAATAACAGGAAAGAATGGTATGCATTTATATCACTTTGATGTGAAGACTGCTTTTTTTGAATGGTGATTTACGTGAAAAGATTTATATGAAACAACCACCTGGATTCCAATCAAGAGATAAACCTAATAAAGTTTGCTTACTAAAGAAAAGTTTGTATGGTTTAAAACAAGCGACTCCGTTCTTGGAACCAATGCTTTCATACAGCATTAATAAAATTCGGCTTTCAACAAAGCGCTATTGATCCATGTTTATACACTAATATTTGCGGAGAAAATATTCACTACCTTTTAGTTTATGTCGATGACATCATAGTAGCACGTAAAAGTACTGAATTTATCAATGAAATATAGATATTAAATATAATTTCGTGAAAGTTTATTGTAATCAAAATTTTGTACATCTCCGATATTGCCCGACTGAAGAAATGGTAGCAGATTTGTTAACCAAACCCTTACCAAGAAATCGACTGCAATATTTGAGATCTTTAATTGGACTTCTAAACAAAGAGGAGGAGTGTTGAACAAATTACTACTACTTACTACTACTACTTTGTTTAGAAATATTAAAAATAACAATATATGCTTTGTAATTTACATGTTTCACATTTGTAAAAATAATTTTTTATTCCAATAAAAATTCTCAAACGATAAACATATTACAATAGCCACACATTCTGAAGTATGGGCCCCTATACTGTCTCTAGTGCTTTCTCACTAAAATATCATAATTTGCAAGAAGATTATGTAGGGTATAAATCCTCAACCACCCTCAGAACCAATGAAATTGAATATTGGAATCTGTCCATTGGTATTTGCAAAATCTTCGACGGATATCCAGCCTAACTCATAGTTAGGCACCAAATCTTTGAAATTAAGAATAGATTCCGTAGTGGATCTTTATATGTTATTTTATATTGAAAAGCATTTGTGGATAGATACGCTTATGACAATATTGGTATACTGGTTACGTAACACAATCTTCATTATTTTGTGGTTTTTGAGCGGCGATTTATGGCACACAACTTTTCCACTGAGAAGGGCTGATTTGGAAGCCATTTTTCTTAAGAAGCGGTTGGCTTATGCATTGGTTTTGCCCGCTTTTCTTTACTGTTAGGAAGTTTACTCCGGTTCTAGTTCCTTTAATTTGCGTCTCATTCAGTTGGCTGTTAACAGAGTTATCCGGCATGTGTATAGATTGAATACCCGTACCCATGTCACGCCATATGTAATTGACTTCTTTGGTTGTTCTTTTCATTCTTATATTGATTCACGTTTGCTGCTTAGTTTTTTTTAAATGGTTAAGAATCAGTGTACCCAATTTTTGGTAAGAACTTTGTTTTTTCCTCGTCTACTAGGCGCAATCAGCTACAGATTCCCGTTGTACACCATCGCATGAATGATTCGTTTTTAGTTCGTGTAGCGCGGCTGTACAACGCTTTACCCATTGAATTAAAAATTTTCAGTATTACCCCGATCACGTTTTATAAAAGGCTTGTTCGTCATCTTGGAAAAGGGAAACATTTCAAAATTGCTCTCAAAGTACACAATAATTTGAAAAGTTCAGGAATGATAATCTAGTAAACATACCAAAGTTAGATGACAATACTTCAAAATCAACATAATAGCCAATCAGAATTAGGCATTCCTGTTTACCATTTTTAGTCGGCCAAATTTCTCGAGTAAAAAGTTTACAAAGAGAACGCAATTTTGTTTTGTGCTCTCTTAAATTTGATTCAATGTTTTACCAGTTTTGTGGGTTGAGGAACGGGTTTCGAGTAAAAAGTTGCAAAACATGTAAAATGAGTAGATTCTTTTAGGTTCTGGAACGGAACTATTGTTAATCATAATGTATCATCTTATTAGGCCTGAAGGCTTTGTATACATGTTATTGTTGAATAAATATTAAATTAAATATATATACAATTGCTCTTTGTGGGTTGAGGAATGGTTTTCGAGTAAAGAGTTGCAAAAGATGTAAAATGAGTAGATTCTTTTAGGTTCTGGAACGGAACTATTGTCTTTGTGTAGCACATTTGGACTATTTCAAGTGTTTAAAGAAGATTTCAAGTAAATTATCCTAAAAATTATAAATTGTATTGTGTTTTGGCTGTGTTTTTTATTTAAAGGAGAAACAATTATTTTTCGCCCGGCAAAAAATTCGTTTACTGGCGGGCCTTATATAGGTCTTGTTGTAATTCAAAGGTCCATTAAAGATAAATTACAAAATGCATATGTAGTGATTAATAAACTACCCAAAAATAATAATAAACATAATTTGAATTGTTGATGATCATGTTGGTGCAGAAGAAGATACTCCGATACGCCCATTTTGATTTGACATTTACTACTACCAAAAGAAATACCCTTGATACGGTCCCAATTGTTTTAATGTGGATACGCTGCCAAATGTTTTAAGGTTCTTCCAAGGGGTGTAGAATCACTTTTGGCTCTTCTTCACTTCTGCATACGCAGAACATTTTCGTACGAATTGTTCGATATCTCTTTGATTGATATCCAATACACACATCGTCTTGCCACTTGTTTCATCTTTGTGATGCCAATATATGTGTAATGGAGTTCTTCCACAACTACCCTCGGCTGGAACTACCCTCGCTCATCTAAATAACAATATCCAATTTTTGCAATGTGTTGATAATTATCGAAAGTTTTTCATCGCTTTTTGTTGGTTCACAAAGAGCGTTCATTTTTCTTGATAATGAATGCACTTCATTATCAAGAAAATTTAAAGTTTGAGTTCCATTTTCCAAAGGTGCCCTAGATAGGCAATCCGCATTCGTATTTTCCTCGCTGCTTTGCGTACCGCTGCAGTCGCGAAGATGTCGGCGAACGCCTTCTACGCACTCAGGATTAGGCATTTCCAAAATAGCCTATACTTTCGATAAGGAATCTTGCACCTTATTGTGGGACACACTCGATTTGTTCTTCGAATAATTTACATTTGGCCATATTTACATTTTACCATATCGTACTTACTCAATTGTGTCAAGGATGCTCTAAAATTGGACTCGCACTCTTCCAATGTAGCACCATGAACAACGATATCGTCAAAATACGATTCTGTTTTAGGTATTTCCCTTAATAATTCATCTATTATTCTATTGAACTCCGCGTGTGCTGTTTTAATCCCGAAGGAAAGGCGACTCATTTTATCGATGATCGACTTTAAGAATTGGATAATGTGCATTTACAAAGCGTTGATTCATGTACACTTTGTAGTGACGCATAAACGTGCCCCACCATCCGCCTTAGGAACTACGACTAATGGCAATCCCCAATCGCTGTTTGTAATTTTGGTAATTATAGAAGCTTTCTCCAGTTCGTCAAGCTCTTTAATGCACCTTCTGTCAATGCATATGAAATTTGACGCTCATTAGTTTACACTGGAGTAGCATTTTTCCGCAAGTTTAGCGTTACCTTTTAATTGGAAATGCACCCAATATTTTGTTAAAAAAATATTCAACTTCCCCACTATGTTGAAATGTTTTGTACGGCCGTATTACCCAAATACGTCGAGTCCATTTCTCTGAGCGAACTAAACAAAATCGCGAAATAAAATTAAGAAATTATATTTCTTTATGTTTTGTTTCTTTTTTCAACAAAAGAAAAAAAAAAAACAAAACTACATTCTGTCATAGTTGAATTTTTTAAACTTTGAAAATTCGTACGTCGACGTATTTCGGTAACATTCATATAAATACATGTGTTCTACTTTTGTGGTGAAAAACGTCGAACGAGCTTGTTGAATTTTAGGTAAGGCTGTTATGCAGATGACATGAAAAGAATAATAACAACGACATCCAAGGTATATTTAATAAGGTAGCCGCATCGGCCCAGCTGTTGGTGCAAATAAATGTCAAAAAAGTTGAACCAAAAAATAAATTTATAAATGAAAATCTCCGAATTTCGAAGAGATTGTTTGGCAATACTTTTATTAACATTTTCTACAAGAATTTGTGTAAAAAATCTTGTCAATCTGTTTGTTTTGACAAAATATTTTTGACATATCAAAATACAACAACCTATGTTTGTTGTAGAAATTCGCCGATGCGGCTACCTTGTATATGACATCTGTAAGTGTCATAATGATATGATTGCCATCTCTATATAAATAGTTACAATAGTAAGTGACTTCGTCTTTATTAAATTTCAGGTTTATATACATATGGATGTGTAAGGTATATTAATAAGGTAACCGCAACAATGCAGCTAATGGTAATATATGTCAAATATAATTTTGGATTCGCCGTAGGAAAATGCAAATTTCAAACAAAAAGTTAATAAAATTGTTATGAAATTAATTTTGAGATATATTTAACAACTTGTAGCAATGCGGTATATTCGGACGGTCCACTGGTCTTAAATTTTCTATGGAGCTTAACCCTGATTGTGCAAAAATCCCGCGACAATAACTGAAATTTGATTTCGGGTCATAATTATGTTTGCCGTTTTGACATATCATATTGCCAATTCGCCGATGCGCTACCTTGACACGAGTATTACGATACAATCAAATCAACTAAGTATTGCAGTTACCTTGTATAATTGTACCATGCCTTGGTATATATGTGCATGTGTGAGTACATGGTGTTACAAATAATCTTAATTAGTAATCTTAAACTTATATCATGTTTACACTACATCTTATAGAATATTTTTTAAAAATACAAAATAATATTATTTTATTTTTAAAGATTTATGGGTCGATTACGGATGGTAACCATGGTTTAGTGGCGTTGCCAGTTGCCAAATTTGAATTATGGACGGCAACTATTGTCAACTTCAGTTGCTTCAAATAGAATTTTTCGGCAACCATTTATTTCTGGTTGCTGTTTAGTCATGTTTAGCAATAAGAACTGAAATTTTGTTGGAATAATGCTTAAAATTACTACAAAATGGCGAACATCTTCATTTGGTACCATGATATGTACGTGTATTCCATCAACTAAGTACACAACGGCATCTTTTGGTAGCCGAAAATACTCCTTACCCTGTCGTGAATGTTCACTAATTTTGTGGTGCTCTGTGCTCGCTTAAAAAATATTTAATTTCTAACAATATAATTTGTGTTTTTGTGGTAACAGCGTTTAAAAGTGTTGTGAAATAATTTTTGTGCATTTTGATCTAATTGGAATTGTGAGATTTAACATATTTTTGCTAATATTAATTAATCTTTTTAATTCTAATTGCATTTTGTTTCCATTCCCAATTTGTTCCTTTGTTACATTAGCTTATATTGTTGTTGTAACATTTCTTTTATTTTTATTTTGTTTTGTTATGTTGACATCTCAAAACAGAGTAGCCAAATTTTGTGTTTCATAAGAAATTCAAGGGATTGAAATTCCAGAAAATTCATAAATTATATTAAAAAAATAAATAAATAATAATAATTTTTAAAAATGGTTTGTCCTTATGAATTATGCAATATTTCTGTAGATGATGAGTTGTGTGTCACTTGCTGGTTTTGCCTTAATCAATGGCACGTTAAATGTGCTCGAATTAATGCAAAAGTAGTGGACACAATTAGGGATAATATTGGTGTCCGTTGGTGCTGTGTTCATTGTCGAAAACTCTCAGCCGACTTTTATAACTTTGTAAAAGACTTGCAGTCGGAGCTTGGTTTGATGAAAAAGGAATTTACATCGTTATCAAAGCGTTTTGAGAATTTTCCCAATTTGTTCGAAAATTACCAAGAACTTGATGAATTTGTATCATCACCGTCTGTGTCTGTGCAGAAACGTAAAAGGTCTGCGAAAAAGGCCAATAAAGTCGTGCCTAGTCGCAAACCCCCAGTTTCTGTTGGGAATACAGTGCCACAATCACAGTCAATATCACAGATACAACGGAAACTGTGTCCAGACATATGCTAGTGTTGCGTCACATTCGGCCTCGGAAATCGTTAAGGATGTAAATGAAGTGATTAATCCAAAATCTGTGAGTATAAGTAGTGCAAGTCTGGAAAAGATTTCAAAATCTACTCACGGAAATAGGGAATCATCAGTTCACAGAATTTTGGCCTGCTAATGCATTTGTAAAGGAATTTCTGGAAATATCTGAAAATATAGCTCCGTATTAAATAGTGAAATTTTTTGTTCTAGATATAAAATATTTAGAAAAGATAGAGTTGTTAAAAAAGGTGGTGGCGTCCTTATTGCAGTTGATGCCAAATATTCCACTAATTTAATTGAATTAAACTGTTTTGATATCGAATTTATTTGCATATCCATTGAATTAGAAAATTTTAAATTATAAATGATTTTTATTTGTAAATTATTATGCTCATATATTCCTCCCTCATCGCAATTTGATATTTATTATCAGCATCTGTTCGCAGTAAATTCAATCACTAACAAAATGAATAACTCTGATAAAATATTAGTTCTCGGCCGTCCGTAAAGTGGCTTTCATTGCCGGATTCTGAGGCTCTAACACCCTTGACATCTGATGCAAATGTAAACCTATATACCTTTGAAATTGTAAATAGATTTAGCGACATAAATCTTTATCAAATAAATAGCGTATCAAATTGTTATGATCGAATTCAAGATCTAGCATTTGTGAATTATACACAATATTTTGAAATAATTAGAATACCTCCAGTATGTACTCTCGAAGATAACTACCATCGTACATTATGCATATCCATGATGCATAATAATTTAGCTACCAGAATTTCTTCAATGTTATTTAAATCTGTTCCTAATTAAAATAAAACTGACTTCCGAAAGCTAAACGCACTTATCTCAAATTGGAGCTCATTATTTATTTGTAAGAGTCATAGTGATCTAGAATTATCAGTATATAAATTTTATGATATCCTAAATAAATTTATTCTAGAATGTGTTCCCATTGTTAGAGTTAGAAACTTGGAACGATATCCATGGGTCACATCTGGGCTTTCAAGTATTAAAAATTATAAAAATAAACTTTTTAAAAAATATAAAAAATCAGGCTCCTCTATAGATTATGCTAAATATGCTTTCGCAAGGTCTAAATATACGACAGAGTCCGAAAACTTTACAATCTTTACTTAAACTAGATTAAACATAATTTAAAATCCAATCCTAAATATTTGTATGACTTTGTTAATATAAAAAGAAAAGCTACGTCAAAGCCCACCATTTTGAAATTCAATAATCAGACATTTGAGAAAAACTCTGAAATTTCATAGTGCTTTGCCAATTTTTTCGCTACACCCTGTCCAAATAAAGACACATATAGTTATAAATTTTCGACGATAGATCAAATATCTATGCCTTTTTTAAAAGTCAATCTGTTTCTAAAAATCTACGTAATTTAAGATCAATTAAAAGTCCAGGTCCGAATGGTATTCCTAGCATAATTCTAAAGTACTGTTCAGATACATTAGCTATCCTTTAACGCTGTTGTTTAATTATTCCCTGAAATATAGTCATTTTCCTACCTTCTGGATGAAATCCTATATAGTTCCTTTACACAAATCTGGTAGATTAACTAATGTCTCGAATTATAGAGGAATTGCTAAATTAAGTGCAATTCCAAAATTATTCGAAAAACTGATTACTGATGTAATTTCTCATAAAGTTCAGCCAATCTTAAGCCCATATCAACATGGTTATCGTAGTGGCCTAATGTATGCTGACGATGTCAAGTTGTTTATCACTACTTTAACAAGGCAATACAATATTAATGGTACTGTTTTATCAACTGTAGATTCATTTGTTGATCTTGGCATTTTAATGGATCCAAAATTAGGATTTATAAAACGATGGGCTAAAGAATTCTCTGATCCCTACATTACAAAACAACTTTTTACATCTCTTGTGCGACCCATATTAGAATATGGCTCTGTTGTATGGGATCCCCAATATACAATATATTCCGATAAAATTTAATCAGTGCAGAAACAATTTCTAATTTTTGCAGTGATAGGTTTACATTGGAATAGTAACATTGTGTTGCCTTCTTTCACTAGCAGGTTAAAATTAGATTGCCTACATTAAAAAGTAGACGTATTATGTTGAA
This sequence comes from Musca vetustissima, assembly GCF_032173495.1. Classification (NCBI taxonomy): domain Eukaryota; kingdom Metazoa; phylum Arthropoda; class Insecta; order Diptera; family Muscidae; genus Musca; species Musca vetustissima. The sequence goes on along the minus strand of NW_026878655.1, from coordinate 110,986 downwards.
GACTATGGTGGTAATTAAAATACTAAACGGTAATATACCCTCAGACTTCCTAATTTCATCCATTAGAATAAATGTTCCTTTTCGTTTAAGTAAATATTATCAACCGTTATACGTAGATTTTCATCGCACAAATTATTCTATGGGAGAATGTGTTTTGATTTCAACTCTGTGTATTCTAACGTAGACTTTTGCATGAATATAGAACTAATAAACCCTAATATAATTATATTTTTAAATGAATAATACAACTTAATAACAAACTGGCTCTTGAAGTAGTTTTCTGTAGCTGGGTTTCTATCCCTTCTCATATTCCATCATAATGCGGATTATGGTGTGTACGCGATCCCTATGAAAGGGGAGGTCGCCACCTCGGTCGGCAGGGGTGGGAAAGTGAGGCGTGGGAACGTACGATAAAAAAAGCTAAAATGAGCAGTTGATTGAACATTTCTCTAAACAAAAACATATACTCACAGTACGGTTGGTAGTTCTAATGGATTGGATTTATCTCTAAAATGCCTTCTAATATATGATACGCCTTGCACATCATTTTCATCAACAAAAAATAGTTTCAATGAGCTTTATCATCACTTTAAATTAGTTTTTCTGAAATATTCTATTCAATTTTTTGTTTGTTAACAATATTTCTAGTTGCAGAAGTGTCAAAACAGTATCATCGACAGCAACTGAGAAAAGTTGATATTCATAATGTTAAGTTTTATTTCAGTAGCGTTGCCAGTTGAAATCGCAACTGGAGTTTGGTTGCTATCCATAATCGACCCATTAGTCTTGAAGGCGATTTTATATTTCTCCCAGTTCGGGTAGTATAAACATTGTTTTGTAAATTGGAATTTATTTTTTTTAATATTTGGTATCCAAATTTCGTATATATTGACGTTTATTTATAAGTACTGGCTCTAATTTAGATACAAGTATAGGAATATTTGTGCGAAATTTTCTGAACATAAGAATTTCTGCCGGACTTTATTTTGATTCTCCTTTATATTGATTCATATTCCAATGCCACTATACATCTTTCTTCAAAAGTTCCTTTAAATATTTGTTTTTCTCTGATAAATTTGGAATGTATGCACTAAAATAATTAATCAGGCCTACATATCTTTGCAATTCAGTTTTGAGTTTGGGATTTGACATATTGACAATTGCATTTTTTCATAATTCGCCTTAATACCATTTCTATTAAACATGATTATACATCTAAAACATTAAAATTTAGACTTCTTGGGTCTAAAAAAACTTAATTTTCCATTCGACTTTCTCACAAGAACAAAGCAATATACAGTATTTTTCGGTTAATTGACCCTACGGTTAATTGGTTCCCCGCATAATTGAACCACATGATGGGCCAAAAAAACATTGCATACGAAAACACATGTAAATTTCCTCGGATAATTAAACCCTATTGATTTTCCCGTTTAATAGGTTCAAAATTTATGTCATCAAAAATAAATTTCCTCTTATTTTTTACCGGTGAATTGCATTATTATTGAAAAATAATCTGCAATTTTTATAGACCCATGGTTCCATATTAGAATATGCATAGAATCACTTTCTAAGTCGATTTATGTATGCCCGTCCATTTAAAATCCGATTTAGATGAAATTTATTTGGCCCAAGGACGAACCCTATTGAAATTGAGAAAAATCGGTTCAAATCTAGATATTGTGAACTAAATTTCGTGAAAATCGGTTCAGAACTAGATATAGCTCTATATTTTCTTCCGTTTTTATGTAAGTTGTGTGTGAAAGACCCAAAGTTTGTCTAATTGGCACACAATTTTGTACCATGTACTGAAGTTAATATAAATTAATCTCTGGCAAGTTTCGTTGAAATCGGTTCATATTTAGATATAATTCCCATATATATTATAGTCCGACTTTAGGTAAATTTTACTACTTTCCTTACTGGTTTTACTTACATACTTGACATCATTTATGAAAAACACTATGGTACATCTCTACTAATCGAAAACATATGTTTATTGCTAAGGAAAAGCCTGAGAAATCGTACATGTTAAAATTGTATTTGACAATAACATTAGATATTAATTTCGCCGAATTTTGTGTGATTTCTGTTATTGAACAAACAGTTCAATTAAGCGGGTATCGGATAATTTGTTCCTCGGCTAATTGAACAAAAAATTGTCGATTGGTTGTATTATTGATGTGACTGCTCTTGTTGCACCCGTTAAAGAGTGTTCTGGAGCAATTTCACAAATTTTATACAGACTTTCAAATTGTCATAAATTTTATAGTAGGCTTTGGTTTAGACTTTTTAAATTTGTGCTGCGACACTTTGCTCTTTGCATTTTAATTTGGCACTTTACTTGCATTTTGACATGACTTTCGAATTTGAACACCTGACATCATTTTGTGTGCGTAGGAAAATAAAATTCATGTTTATATACATTTGGAAGTGTAAGGTATATATGTACATATGTTACAGGGTGTTACAAATAATCTTAATTAGTAATCAGAAACATATGTCATGTTTACACTAGAGCCCACAGTTGCAAGAGGAACATATGCTTTTCGCAAATTGAAACTGCACGGCATGGCTGGGACCTCTTCTATCCCCCAGAAACGGGTCAGTTGTTTGTCGATAGACACTTTTGTACAATGCTATGCTCTAATCGTTCGTCTAGCTTATGAATTGTTTATTGGGCCGGTCACGATCCATTCGAAGACCGTTTCCTAGGCTACCAGTATACCTTGTTTCACTTCATCGAGTACGATAAATGGGTATACCTTTCCCCCTATGAGGATATCAATTGGGGCACTTCTGAAAATTCCGGTTCAGCAAATTTCAAATTTGGCAATTCTTTTCTGTTTATGTAGTTAAACGAATGAGTGGCGAGATATCCTCCGACGCACAGTGTCACGACCGCGTCCAAAAATGGTCAAAACCAAGTACCTCTGAGGGCAAATTTTTTGATGAGGTATGATAGAAAACACTCCAATTAGAATAAATATGAAATTTTATATTGATATGTCGAGTAGTTTTGTAGTTTAAAAAAAGTTAGCTCCAATTTTTTTTATTTGAGTGGTGAAAAGTGTGTCATTTAAGGAATAACAAAAATTAGCTGCGGAGACCTGCGGTCCTAAGAGTTATTTAACTTTTTGGGGGACCACCTTATAAAAAATATGGCATATTCATGAAATGGTTAGAAGCGAATGGTCCAATATGTTATGTATACAATTAAATAAGTCATTGAGGACCAAATAGGAAGCACACGATGGATTCAGAACATAGTAATCATACAATATTTTGCATACAATTTTCGATTACGTGGTAAAAACGTTATTCGATGCGGAGATATGGGAGAATTGGTTTTAAAATATGGCTTTTAAATAAATTTTCAGTCAATTTGAAGATTAATCTTATTTATCAGATTATTTGAGACATAATCTTATATGTAATCTAAATTTAGAGGTCGCACATGAATTACCTTTGTGGAAAGTTCATACAGAAAAATATTATTTCTTGGCATGGGATATGCAAAGTGCAGTACAATACCTTTTGAGCGACTTCCACAAGATGCAAACGAGTCATGCCACAAAATAATTAGTAGCAGCCCGAACTTTTGTTAAAGCAGAGTCAAGGATTTTATTTAGTATTTTATATTACAATTCGACCTTGTAATATCCTCAAACAGACATAAAGTTAAGGTCCGAAATTATAACATGGATGATACTAAATCGTACATTTGGGAAGAATATATATATACATATATATTGTGTGTTTTGAATATTATTTAGATATAATTCCCATATATATTATAGTCCGACTTTAGGTAAATTTTACTACTTTCCTTACTGGTTTTACTTACATACTTGACATCATTTATGAAAAACACTATGGTACATCTCTACTAATTGAAAACATATGTTTATTGCTAAGGAAAAGCCGCGAGAAATCGTACATGTTAAAGTTGTATTTGACAATAACATTAGATATTAATTTCGCCGAATTTTGTGTGATTTCTGTTATTGAACAAACAGTTCAATTCAGCGGGTATCGGATAATTGGTTCCTCGGCTAATTGAACAAAAAATTGTGCAAATTTTTATGTGCAATTAACAGAAAAATACTGTACTCTTTTTCATTACATGTAATTTAGAAATTGTCGGCATTTCTTCTGCATCGAAAGCTACAATGTGCGCTCCATTCGAAGACCGTTTCCATTCGAAGACCGTTTCCTAGGCTACCAGTATACCATGTTTCACTTCGAGTACGATAAATGGGTATACCTTTCCCCCCTATGAGGATATCAATTGGGGCACTTCTGAAAATTCCGGTTCAGCAAATTTCAAATTTGGCAATTCTTTTCTGTTTATGTAGTTAAACGAATGAGTGGCGTGATATCCTCCGACGCACAGTGTCACGACCGCGTCCAAAAATGGTCAAAACCAAGTACCTCTGAGGGCAAATTTTTTGATGAGGTATGATAGAAAACACTCCAATTAGAATAAATATGACATTTTATATCGATATGTCGAGTAGTTTTGTCTCTACAAAGGTTCAAATCTGATAATTATTTTTAAACTGATTTTTTACCATATTTTCGAAAAATGGGTGTGTTTTTCTGATGCTCAAATATTTGAATATCCAAATTAACGGTTATTATAAAAGTGTTTATTTTGGTTGCTGTGGATGTTAAAAACTAGGATTCGCTGTAGTTTGTATGTATACAGATATCATATGGTGTATACAGTGTCCACACTTGTAGTACATAGTTCATCAAATTTGTAAAGCATATTTTGAAATTAGTGGAGCAGAAAAAAAAGTTTAAAAAAAGTTAGCTCCAATTTTTTTTATTTGAGTGGTGAAAAGTGTGTCATTTAAGGAATAACAAAAATTAGCTGCGGAGACCTGCGGTCCTAAGAGTTATTTAACTTTTTGGGGGACCACCTTATAAAAAATATGGCATATTCATGAAATGGTTAGAAGCGAATGGTCCAATATGTTATGTATACAATTAAATAAGTCATTGAGGACCAAATAGGAAGCACACGATGGATTCAGAACATAGTAATCATACAATATTTTGCATACAATTTTCGATTACGTGGTAAAAACGTTATTCGATGCGGAGATATGGGAGAATTGGTTTTAAAATATGGCTTTTAAATAAATTTTCAGTCAATTTGAAGATTAATCTTATTTATCAGATTATTTGAGACATAATCTTATATGTAATCTAAATTTAGAGGTCGCACATGAATTACCTTTGTGGAAAGTTCATACAGAAAAATATTATTTCTTGGCATGGGATAGGCAAAGTGCAGTACAATACCTTTTGAGCGACTTCCACAAGATGCAAACGAGTCATGCCACATAATAATTAGTACCAGCCCGAACTTTTGTTAGAGCAGAGTCAAGGATTTTATTTAGTATTTTATATTACAATTCGACCTTGTAATATCCTCAAACAGACATAAAGTTAAGGTCCGAAATTATAACATGGATGATACTAAATCGTACATTTGGGAAGAATGTATATATATATATATATATATGTGTTTTGAATATTTTGTGAATGTTACAGGAACATTTTCATGGAATTTGTATTAATAAAACCAATTTTATAGGTCAAAAAATCTGATTATTCAAGACCCTTTGTATGGGAGGTATATCAAATCTTGGTCCGATCTACCCAGTTTTTGGTTCGTTGCTTTATAGGCATAAGTAAATATAAATTGCCAATTTTCATTGAATTTGGTTGAATATTAAAGATTATATAGCCCAAAATAGTAAAATTTTCAAGACCCTTTGTATTGGTCCAATTTTTCCAGTTTTTGGTCAGTTGCTTTATAGGCCTAAGTAAATTTCAAATTTTCATTGAATTTGGTTGAATATTAAAGATTTTATAGGCCAAAAAGGGTGACATTCTTAAGACCCATTGTATGGGAGGTATACCAAATCTTGGTCCTATCTATCCAATTTTTTGTATTGCCAATAATAAGCACATGTACCAAATTTCATTAACATACGATAACTCCTTCTATTTTTGGCCGCTGTTTATATGAACTCGCGACATAGTGCGACGTCAGGATCCACTAAAGCATCGATATCTAAAGAAAAGTTCGTCCTCTGATGGACGACAATAATCCTCTCCGCTGGAGTCCCATTTCGAAGTGAGAGATCTAATTCTGCAGTCGACATATATAGTCACCGGTCCCGTATTATCGGCAGTAAGTGTTTTTACTATCTCGGTCTAGTGGTTGGAGATTCAAGATCGCATTCAAGGCTGCCTGTGGTGTACTTCTTGGCGCTCCGGTCATTCAGGCTCGAAGCCAATCGCTGTACTGAATTTAATTTTGTCAGCAGTATCTTTTTGTTGACAAGGCAACCATATGTAAGAATGGGGAGAACGACCGTCACATGCAGCCAGTGTCTCTGGTCTTAATCCCCAGCTCTTTCCTATGGAGTTCTTGAGTAGAGTGCTAACAGTCCTTTATTAGAGCGTTCCTCAATTTGCGGTCAAGGATTGTACCAAGGTATTTTGTTTCTTCGGAAAGGGATAGGGTCACTCCTCCAAAGATAATAAACGGAAACTAGGAGTCTTACGTTTCCTAGTGAATACCACCAATTCTGTCTTAGTGGGTGGGGTTCACACCAAGACCCTTGGCGTGTGCCCATTTAGACAGAGTTGAAAAGGCGCCCTTCATAATATCTGAAATTGTCATTAGAAATTTCCCACCAACCAGCAAGACTACATCATCGGCATAGGCTACAACCTTTATTTTAAGATGATCGAATTTCAGCAGTATCTCATTTATCACCAGAAGCCATAGAAGGAGAGATAGTACTCCCCCTGTGGAGTGCCTCTGTTGACAGATTTCCTCACGGAACTCTCTCCTAAGGATGAGCTGATAATTCTACTTTCCAGCATTCTATCAATCCAACCACCTCGTGTAAGGCCGTATCCACTGATTTGCCTTTGATGTGTGCATTCCTGGGAGTTGCTAATTTTGCTTTGATCAATAGTATTTCTAATTTCTGAGTCTAGTAACCTTTCTAGAGTCTTGAGTAGAAAGGAAGAGAGGCTAATCACTCTATAGTCCTTTGGTAGTGTATGACTCGGCTTCCATAGACTAGGGGTATGTACGATAAAAGCAGACAAGCCCTAAAAATGTCTTGCAGAGAGGCGAATCCTCGTTCATCTGCGTGCTGCAGCATGGCCGGTTATACCATACGGACCTGGAGATTTATAGGGTTGGAAACTATTTATCGCCCATACCAGTTTTGGGTAGCTTATAGTGTTTTCTATCAGCTTCTCCTTCTCCCTCGTTCGAACCATATGCTGATGCGCACACTGCACACCCTGATTATGGTTCTTACAACCAGGGAAGTGTTCTTTATAAACGTCCCAATCTGTACTGAGTTTTATCTTACTAGCTCTATTGTATGCTTTCCTTGCAGCTCTAGGATGCAAGGTTTTGTGACCACCATACTGGCTGCGATTTTTTCCCATGGTATGTTAAAGGACATGAAGCCTTATAGCTCTTCAGAAGAGTGACCGTGACATTGTTCACAGCTTCCTCAACATCCTCAACCGTTATGAGATCTTTATGACCCAGGATTGAGGCTGCTGTTTTTGCTTTGGTGTATTGCCCTATTACATATTCTAAGATTATAAATAAGTATAAAATCAAAAATGGACCCACATCTCGTATTGGGTTGCTGCTTTCCCAGTGGAAGTGATGTGCATTGGCATCACAACCGATGATAAGATCACCAGTGCTACTCATCTCCTCCATTAAGGGGCGTACATCAATACCGGGCGGGTCAGGAACCTCATAGGGGCTACCCCTATCCAGCCTGACTGTGGTCATATCACCATTGTTGAAATTAGAGAGAATCATTAAATAAAGTTCTTTTATTAGCTATACATGCCTATAAGTACATTTATAATGTTTTGAAGTACTCAGAGTTAGATTTAAAACTTTTTGTAAAAATATGACTCATAATTAATGAGAGAATTTTTTGTTAACTTCATAATCTACATAGCGCTCGAATATATATTATACAGTAACACCTGCAGTGTCGTAATGGTACTCCAGTTACATCAATCAATTCACAAAGGGGAAGTCAAGCATGACACAATATGAAACGTGTAAATAATTAAAATAATTTTTGAACAACTTTTTGGATTTGACATTAGCGCATTATTAAATAATTCTTTTTTATAATGGATTATTATTTTAATTAAAGTTTAAATGAAATTATAATCCACTTTAAATTTATTTGATTTTAAAAAGTTCATTCCAATTACAAATAGTTTAGATTCATTTTTAAGATGTTCGATCTAATTTCTAAAAGGTTTCAATTAATTTCTAAAACTTTTCATTTAAATCTAAAATGTTTCATTTAATCTTCAAATGGTGTATACTTATATATTTATATATTGTTTATTTTGTTTTTTTAGGGCCAAGCCACAGACATTCAAATACAGGCGGAGGAAATATTAAAGTTAAAGAAGCAATTAACAAAAATTTATGTAAAACACACTCGGCAACCTTATGACGTTTTGTATCAACGAATGGAAAGAGACAATTTTATGTCTCCAGAAGAAGCAAAAGAACTTGGACTTATCGATCAAATATTAGAGCACCCACCTGAAATGTCTCTAGGTGATGAAGAAAAATAATAAAAAAATTAAATATATTTTCTTTGTGTATACTTGAAGTATTTTATTATATTGTTTGTGTGTCACAGAAGTCTTAAATAAATATATATAGGGTAAAGGAGCATCTTTGAATAAGTTGCACATAAGAACAACGCTGATAAAATTGTTTTGTTTTTTCTTCGATCGTTCCCACGCCTCTCTTACCCGCCCCTGCCGACCGAGGGGGCCACCTCCTCTTGACGTAAGGAGGACTATGGAGGGTTGTAAGGGTAGGGAATTACAGCCTACAATAAATTCAGCCGGTAATACTAAAATATACTTTATAAAGACAAACAACAGTTATAAAGAAGCATTTTGTACAAAAAAGAAAAATACACAAATAGTATCAAACTACATATGTAAAATAGATTTTTTTATTATTTCTATAGTTTCATCGAAAGGAATATGATTATACAGTTTATTATAGACATCACAAATCGAACGAAATGGATTGCTTAATTCATAATTAGATTTTGCTAACGTAAGTTTAAGTGGAATATAGTTCCGCGTATTACGTGATGGTAAATTTATTTTTATTTCACCAACCAAATAACTTGAATCTATTTGGCCCCTTAACAGCTTTGTAATGAATATAGCTCTTAATGCTTAGAGTGTTGGAAGATCTATGAGTTTTAATCTATTTTCATAGGGGGAGTGCTAAGTTAACATTCCATGGTAAACGCCTAAGAGCAAATAGGAGAAATTGTACTTGTACAGATTCTATTTTATCGGAATAACATTTATAGAACGGGCTCCAAAGTACACAACCATATTCCAAAGTAGGTCTAACTAGAGTGACAAAGAGCCGTTTGGTCACGTAAGGATCATCAAATTCTTTTGACCACCGTTTTATAAAGCCCATCAATGATTTAGCCTTATTAACACAGGAATCAATATGTAAATGAAAACGTAGTCGATTATCTAGGATAACACCCAAATCGACAAACGAGTCAACATTTTCAAATTTATAAGTTCCTATAGAATAATCACAAGGAATATGTTTGGTTCTGAAAAATGATAATTTTTTGCATTTCTTAAGATTTAGCGTCATACCATTAATGCTACACCAATTTGCAAGGGAGTACAGATCGTTTTTCAAATATATATACACCTAATTCTGTTTTTACACGAATTTGAAATAACACGAGTAAATACGAAAAAATATTTATATTTTTACACGACATAATTTGAAATAACACGAATACAAAAAAAAAAAAAAAACAAAATTACTTTTTTTACATGAACTATTTATTTATTGAAGAAAATTCTGGAATGCTTTTGCTCAAACATCCCTGCCTTAATTAGAGTAACAACCCTGCATGGCATGAATTTCTGATATGGCAACATTTTATATAATTCTGGTGTGTGTTCTGAGTTATGTCTATGTATGCGTAATTTCTGTTTTACGGGAAATAATGGGTTAACGCGAAATAAAACTCAATGTAAGATAACTGATTTCGTTCAAAAATCTACTGATGTCCCAACACAGTCGGTTAGAAATGATAATGATCAACAAAATCATTCCAGTGATGGCAGTGATATTGTAGTCTTTCGCAAACGTTTACGTTTATTATCAGACAGTGACAATAAATAAAATTGTTTAATGTTTAAATTTTTCTTATGGTTGTACTTTATGCTATTTAAGTTTTTTGGCAATGAATTTCTGGTATTATTTTTTTTTATGAAATCTAAATTTTAATTTATTTTATTATAATTTAGTTTATTTAATAAATTAAAACGAAAATAAATTCTTTAAATAACTACAACAATAATTTTTTATATTATTTAGTCTAATTTTAACTTATTTTTTGAGGTCTAGAAACAATCTATTATTTTTGTAGTTGGCCAGTATCTATTTTTACACGAATTTCTCGCGAACCATTCTATCGTGTAAAAACAGAATTAGGTGTACATTGATAATAAGGATGGGAAGCCTATAATATCGAGTTTGTGCAGTAATAGTTTGTGTACGACAGTGTCAAAGGCTTTACTAAAATCTGTATAGATTACATCAGTTTGAAGTTTATTTGCATAGCCGTTATGAATGTAATTTGTCAGCTCTATAAGATTTGTTAATGTTGATCTACCAGTTGTAAAGCCAGTTGATAAGGAGATACTATAGAGGCAACTATATGGGATAATCTACGTGTAACTAGTAATTCAAAAAGCTTTGGTATATCACTTAATTTCGCAATCCCTCTGTAGTTTTCAATGTTACATCTACTACCAGATTTATGATGGGGAATTATAAAACTAGATCTCCAAAATTGAGGAAAATATCCTAAAGATAAAGAAGCATTGAAAATATGAGTAAGAGGGAAATATAATTCATATGCACATGACTTAAGAATACATGCTGGAACCCCGTCGGGACCTGGAGTTTTTGAGTTTTTAAAGACCTTAGTCCATGAAAAACGTCTTGCTCCTTGAGAACAAAATGCTGAAAGTGGTTTATTTTTTCGATAACATAATTGTAGGGAGAGTTGTGTGAAAATTTAGAATAAGTGCTTTCAAAAAAATCGGCAAACATATTTGAAATTTCTGAACCATCCGAGGATTCTCTGCAGCCAAATTTCATATAGCTTGGAAACTCACGAACCTTACGTTTAGAGTTTACAAAATTATAAAAGTTTTTAGGATTATTTTTAAGACTAGTTTTCATTATATTTAAATAGATTGAATAACTCCTGGAGTTTTCAAGATTATAGATATTCCTTGCCCTTAAGTAGTTAGCATAATTCAACGAGGAGTTAAATTTTTTATACTTTTTATACAGCCTACTTTTAGAATTTCGCAGTCGTTTCAGGTATTGAGTAGACCATGCAGGTTCTCTATCAGAATTGTTACTTGATAAGGGGACAGATATTGAAAGCGCATCATGTAGAAGTTTATAAAAAAAATTTGCACTCCAATCAGTATTAGACAAAGTTTCTTGAAGCAATGTTATGTTTGTTTTAGTAAAGTTCAATTTATTTTTTTATTTGTTAAAGTGACATTTGGCTGTGGATTATGTTCTAATTCAATGCTTAATGTATTTATCTTCCGCCTCTTCAAAAGTCAAACATCTAGCTAATGAAATATTTGTAGTTGTAGTAAAAACTAAATCTACAATTTTATTTTTACAATTTCGGATATTATTTATTTGAACTAAACATAAATCATAAATACATTCCTAAAACAAATCCATGCAGCTAGATGCTATTGGCACATAGTCAATAGCATTTTCTCCACGGATCCAAGAAATGTTGGGTAGATTAAAGTCTCCAAGACAAATCAATTCAAAGTTTGTTAAATATGAAGACGAAATATCTTAAATTAGTTAAATATGTTTTAGATAAATATCTAAATCAGAATTTGGAGCAATATAGGAGCACGTTAAAATTAATGAAATATTTGATAATTTTATTTTAATGCAAACTAGCTCAATGTTAGGATGATCAGGTAATTGAAGGCGTTCAGAAGCTATGGAATTATGGACCGCTATTAGCACTCCACCACCTATTTTATTAATTCGATCATTGCGATATACTTGATATTGAACAGAAAAAATTCACTGTCGCGGATATCTGGTTTAAGCCATTTTTCTGTTAAAGCAAGAATTTTATATTCATAGTCAAAATACTTTTGTTAATGACCTATTTTTTCTTCATGACGCTCTTCAGCGTCATGAAGAAAAATCCAAAAACGTAGGGCTTTTGGAGAGGAATGCTTGTTCAAGTTTTTTATACCTATATAACAGTAGAGGAATTCAAATGGTTACAAAGAAAGCCCAAGCTTCCAACACGAACTAGACAACCTGGAACGTCAAGGACGGCTGCTTTGACGAATTTCTACTACGATTTCGACACACTTACAAGAAAGTGTGAGAAGGTAAGTATAAAATTATATCGTTGGCCATAGAGATCAAATAGAAGATATATTACGTGTCAAGGTTGCACTTTCCCAACCACTTTAGGTTTCTAACTATGCTGTAGATTAGAGTAGGTTCAGTTGTTGAGAAGAAACCAATGGGTCGATTATGGAAAGCAACCTAACTCCAGTTGCGAGTTCAACTGGCAATGCAATTGAAATAAAACTTAACATTATGAATATCAACTTTTCTCAGTTGCTGTCGATAATACTGTTTTGACATTTCTACAACTAGAAATACTGTAAACAAACAAAAAACGAATAAAATATTTCAGAAAAACTAATTATATGTGATGATAAGCTCAGTGGAACTATTTTTTGATGATGAAAATTATGCTCAAGGTGTGTCATTTATTAGAAGGCATTTAAGAGATATATCTATTAGAACTTTGAGTAGATGCTGACGTTTAGAGAAATGTTCAATCAATCCGGCTTATAGAGGAAAAACTGTGTAAAATTTTGATAGTATCCAAATTAACGGAGGAGGAAAAAGGGAAGAATAAATTTTTTTATTCGAAAACTAAGTTCCAGGGTGTGGTCGGATGCATTGATGATACACACGTACATATCATGGACCCAAAAGAAGATGTTCGCCACTTTCTGCCATTCATTTGGAATGCGTGTTGGTGGGCCATAGCATATACGGTCTTCTGAAATGTCCTTCCACACATCATCGATAGTGGCTTTGGTTTGACCAAAAGTCCGCACGCCGCGTGCTACATTTGGGTGAGCTTCCACCCGGGCAATAAGGACCTCAAATTGTTCTTTTGTAGTAATATTAACCATTATGGGAAGCCTACAAAGTTCAGTTATTATAAACAGCCACCAGAAATAAATGGTTGCCGAAAAATTCTATTTGAAGCAACTGAAGTTGACAACAGTTGCCACCCATAATGCAAATTTGGCAACGCAACTAAACTATGGTTGCCATCCGTAATCGACCCACAAGACTCGGTGGAAGCCAGGACTGGACAGTAACACATGAGATGCTCAATTGTATCCGTCTCCTCCTCGTCAACAGTAATCATTTGCATCGTGGTTCCATTTACTTGTAAAGGCCCTGATATTGCAACGCCTCTAAGTTCCGATAAAGATGACATATGGGTGGTTTGATTGAGTAATTAATTGCTAGATCTGTGGATTGAGATCCTCGTCAAGCTAATTTGTCTGCTCTTTCATTACCCATGATGTCACGGTGTCCTGGCACCCAACACAGCCGATAGCTGTATGTAAGTTCTTCAAAAGCTGTTCTACACTTGAGGAAGGCCTCAGATTTGATGTAACCGGATTTGATGGCTTTAAGAGCAGATTGACTATCCACGAAGATCGTTACCGGTTCAACGACCTCTGCATCCAGACTCTTTTATCAATTCCGCTGCCTTCCAAATCGCAAAGATTTCATCTTGGAAAACACTACAGTTGCAATCCAGCTTGTATGTTAACTCAAGGCCTAGCCTTTCACAGTAGACGCCAACCCCTGTACCTCCTTCCATTTTGGATCCGTCTGTATAGAAAGCCCGACCGTCCTGAGGAGGGTTATTCCGGTTCCAGTCGTCTCTACTAGGAATAACGACATCTACATCGTCAAATCTCAGGACTGGTGATATATAGTCGCTTAGTTTTACACGTTGGTCCAATGCCATACCTGGTTCGTTCAAGATACAACCATGCCCAAAGGTACAACTTCGCCAAAGATTTTGTTCATGCAGCCTTATGGCACTACGTACGGCCTGACACTTAATGCTGAGGCCCAGAGGCTTTAAGTTCAGGATTGCATTCAGAGCTGCTTGTGACGTGCTCCTCATGGCTCCTGTAATTAAAATCCAGGCGGCTCTTTGTACCTTATCTAATTTGTTAGATGTCGACTTGTGGCGCAGGCAGTTCCACGAAACAAGAGAACCACAGGAATTGATGGACCTAACCACACATCGTTCCTATTCCATCGTAATGGACAGTCCAGGATTGTGCCAAGGTACTTTACTTCGGGTGATAGATAAAGTTGCACTCCATCCAGTATTGGTAGAGCAAAAACGCCGAGCTTACGCTTCCTAGTGAACATTACCAGTTCCGTACGCCTTGGCCCAGCGTCAGTGTCAGTAAGGCTCTTTGCATAAGCTCCGAGATTGTTGACGGACATTTTCCGAAAATCAATATCACCACGTCGTCCGCATAAGCGCCTAAACTTTGATACCTTTCCCGTCCAATTCGATCAGTATGTTATTAATTACTAATAGCCATAGTAACGGTGACAGCACCCCTTCTTGAAGGGTGCCTCTAGTTACTGTTATCCTGATTTTTGTATCCCCCACACTTGAATTTATAATTCAGCTGTTTAGCATTTTATCTATCCAACACGTAAGGGTTTCAGGAACCCTTTTATCTATCCAACACGTAAGGGTTTCAGGAATCCTTTTATTTATCCAACACGTAAGGGTTTCAGAAACCCACTTATGAAAGTGAGTGGTTTACGGACTCAAGTTTAACGTTTTTGAAGGTTCTTCCTATATCTAGGAAGACGGCCAGCGTAAAGTTTGAATTTTTCATATTCCTTTCAATGTAACTTACAACGTCGTGCAGTGCAGATTCTACAGACTTGCCCTTTATGTATGCATGCTATGAGTTGCTAAGAGAGGTGTCTATACCACTCATAATCTCCAGGTCGATCACTCTTTCGAGAGTATTGAGGAGAAAGGAGATAGGCTAATGGGTCTATAGTCCTTTGGTGCAGAGTGGCTTGGTTTCCCCGCTTTGGGAAGTGGGAATTTACCTCGTTCCATAGATCCGGAACACACGAGAAAGTCAAACACGGCGAGGCAAATTGAAACATCGCCGGTGTGATTTCATCTGGTCCTGACTATTTGGATTAAGAGTCTCAGAACCAGAATTCGTCCACGCTCCACCTGTTTCTTGATAGTCCCGATGGATTTCGGATCCTTGGATAGTAATCTTCAGCGTCGTTGACTCTTTCTATCGACTCACAGAAATGTATCCAAGACTTTTTCCTTCCACGCTTGATCTCACTCTTGTATTTGTTGAAACTAGTTCTATAGGAGATCTAGTCAAAATCGAGTTTTGATTTATGCGCCCTGTTGTACAGCCGTTTGGTCGCTTTCCTGAGCTCACAAGTTCTCTGTTTCACCACAATGGCTGAGATTTTTACCAGGGTATATAAGCGGACAGGATTCCTTATGGCATCTGAGAAGGACGTCCGTTAGATTGTTCATGGCCCCATTGAGTTCCACAGCTGTTCCTAAGATTGTATTAAGAGTCAGCTGGGAGTTCGTCAGATCCGTGAATTTCTCCTAGTTTGTTCTCCTCGGATTTCTATAAGGATTTTGTTTACCTCCGTCAAAAGAGACCTCGAAGAAAATCTATCACATATACGTAAATTATAGGATAGAATAAAATCGAAAATAGACTTACCTGCTTGCCACCCCATTGGAAATGGTGAGCGTTTGCGTCGCATCCCAGGATGACATTGCAGGTGCTCATTAAGCATCTTTCGGACACTAGGGTTTGGTGGATCCAGTTCCTCAAATGGCATGTAGACTGAGGAGAGCAGAGTGGCCATTCCCGTCGACTTTACTGTCAGCCGAAGGTGTAAAATTGATCCACCTAACTCTATCAAGAACAGAGTAGTTTGACTGGAATATTTTCCATTCGGACAATGTGAAGGTATTTATAACATCATTCCAATCAGTACCATAGGACCATATCTTCTGCATGATAGTGTTCGCCACAGATTTGAGCTCGACTTTGGATTTAATGGTGGTCAAAACGGAATGGGCTCCGAATATTCTCGCTTGCAATCCGATATAAATCTCGATCATCTTGACCAATTGACACCGAAAGTGACAGTTTGTAACTCGAAATCATGAATGTTTTTCACCTGGGTGTTGCGGAATATAATGCATTGGAATGGAGTATGATCTGGATGAAAGAGAATCTGGCAGTACATTTTCTTGATGTCCACATTGAATACATTTCGGAAGAAACACCATTTGAGAAGTAAAGTTGTCAAGTCAGATTGCCACACCGGACCAGCGTGCAATACATCGTTCAGGCTGTGACCAGTGGACGTATCAGAAGATACATTAATGACCACCCGAACCTTGGTGGTCCAGCTCTCCGTCTTAATAAGCACGCGGTGTCGTAAATAATAAAATCATGAATCCTTATTTAAACATGGAGCAGGAACTGGAACCATGTGTTTCAAATGATCGTACTCCGTGAGTACCTGATCATACTTCTTTTTAAAGTCTGAATTTAGTAGAAGTTGGCTCTCAATTCGAAGGAATTGTGTTACAGATTGACCAAGACCCTTGAAGACGCACATGATACTGACCGTATTTATTCCTTTTTTGTGTGAAACATAGAGCTCCTCACAAAAAATTATCGGAGTCAGAAAGATTCTCCACTTTCCAAAAACGACAAATCTCTCTGGAAATTAAAGTGGCTGATGAAGAAGAAAACGGAACGGGCCAGTTAAAATCCATCCAAAGATGATTTCTTGTCCCATTAAGGAGTCGCAAATATCTCGCATGACCCCAGCACGCATGATGTATGGAAGAAAGTCACCGGCTGACAGGGGCCTTGTTTATTGATCTCAGTCACTCGCTGTTTTACATCCACGGCAATGGATCGAGGACATATTAAAATAATTGTGCACAAAAGACAATTTGGAGCCGTAACATTGGTCTGGAATGAACTGAACTTCGAGTTTTTTGATTATACATTGTTTTATGATTATCATACTTTAGCTTTATGATTATCATACTTCGGATAATTGCGCATCTCGGAGTCGGATTCAAGCGTACGATATCGATTCGTAAGGAAAGAATTAAGGTCGTCCCACTTTGGAATGGCAGTCTTGTCAGCCAAACCTTGTTCCCAAATCGTCAGAGTTGAGTCAAGAAGACCATTCGAGCAAAGAAAAACAAATATTGGATTCCAACATCTAACGCCGATATCGTACAGAGATAACGCAGCAATATAAACATTTATGTCGCGTTGCACTCGCCGACTCGGACTTAATAACAGGAAGATTGAATACAACTTTTAACTGGCCATTAACAAGAATTCTCTTATTTTTGAAACGATCGCACAAACCTTTCCAAGCAAGTTGAAAACATTGATTTGTCAGAGGTAAACGTTTAATAATATCGCCTTTAGTCTTCTGGGTCAAATAAACAATCGCTCGACTGGACTGAGCCTAGAATTTTTTTTTTTTTGGCGGTCAACAGCAATTCCTCCTCTCTTAAAAATGTGTGCAGCTCTGATGTTTTTTGTGGAGGGAAGTTTTCAAAAGTCCCATAGCAATGACTTCAACCTTGGCATGGCTCAACCGAAAATGTCGGTGGTTTTCGCCGAAGTTATCTGGCTAATAGAGGAAAAACTGTGTAAAATTTTGATTGTATCCAAATTAACGGAGGAGGAAAAAGGGAAGAATAAAATTTGTTATTCGAAAACTAAGTTCCAGGGTGTGGTCGGATGTATTGATGATACACACGTACATATCATGGACCCAAAAGAAGATGTTCGCCACTTTCTGCCATTCATTTGGAATGCGTGTTGGTGGGCCATAGCATATACGGTCTTCTGAAATGTCCTTCCACACATCATCGATAGTGGCTTTGGTTTGACCAAAAGTCCGCACGCCGCGTGCTACATTTGGGTGAGCTTCCACCCGGGCAATAAGGACCTCAAATTGTTCTTTTGTAGTAATATTAACCATTATGGGAAGCCTACAAAGTTCAGTTATTATAAATAGCAACCAGAAATAAATGGTTGCCGAAAAATTCTATTTGAAGCAACTGAAGTTGACAACAGTTGCCACCCATAATGCAAATTTGGCAACGCAACTAAACTATGGTTGCCATCCGTAATCGACCCACAAGACTCGGTGGAAGCCAGGACTGGACAGTAACACATGAGATGCTCAATTGTATCCGTCTCCTCCTCGTCAACAGTAATCATTTGCATCGTGGTTCCATTTACTTGTAAAGGCCCTGATATTGCAACGCCTCTAAGTTCCGATAAAGATGACATATGGGTGGTTTGATTGAGTAATTAATTGCTAGATCTGTGGATTGAGATCCTCGTCAAGCTAATTTGTCTGCTCTTTCATTACCCATGATGTCACGGTGTCCTGGCACCCAACACAGCCGATAGCTGTATGTAAGTTCTTCAAAAGCTGTTCTACACTTGAGGAAGGCCTCAGATTTGATGTAACCGGATTTGATGGCTTTAAGAGCAGATTGACTATCCACGAAGATCGTTACCGGTTCAACGACCTCTGCATCCAGACTATTTTATCAATTCCGCTGCCTTCCAAATCGCAAAGATTTCATCTTGGAAAACACTACAGTTGCAATCCAGCTTGTATGTTAACTCAAGGCCTAGCATTTCACAGTAGACGCCAACCCCTGTACCTCCTTCCATTTTGGATCCGTCTGTATAGAAAGCCCGACCGTCCAGAGGAGGGCTATTCCGGTTCCAGTCGTCTCTACTAGGAATAACGACATCTACATCGTCAAATCTCAGGACTGGTGATATATAGTCGCTTAGTTTTACACGTTGGTCCAATGCCATACCTGGTTCGTTCAAGATACAACCATGCCCAAAGGTACAACTTCGCCAAAGATTTTGTTCATGCAGCCTTATGGCACTACGTACGGCCTGACACTTAATGCTGAGGCCCAGAGGCTTTAAGTTCAGGATTGCATTCAGAGCTGCTTGTGACGTGCTCCTCATGGCTCCTGTAATTAAAATCCAGGCGGCTCTTTGTACCTTATCTAATTTGTTAGATGTCGACTTGTGGCGCAGGCAGTTCCACGAAACAAGAGAACCATAGGAATTGATGGACCTAACCACACATCGTTCCTATTCCATCGTAATGGACAGTCCAGGATTGTGCCAAGGTACTTTACTTCGGGTGATAGATAAAGTTGCACTCCATCCAGTGTTGGTAGAGCAAAAACGCCGAGCTTACGCTTCCTAGTGAACATTACCAGTTCCGTACGCCTTGGCCCAGCGTCAGTGTCAGTAAGGCCCTTTGCATAAGCTCCGAGATTGTTGACGGACATTTTCCGAAAATCAATATCACCACGTCGTCCGCATAAGCGCCTAAACTTTGATACCTTTCCCGTCCAGTTCGATCAGTATGTTATTAATTACTAATAGCCATAGTAACGGTGACAGCACCCCTTCTTGAAGGGTGCCTCTAGTTACTGTTATCCTGATTTTTGTATCCCCCACACTTGAATTTATAATTCTGCTGTTTAGCATTTTATCTATCCAACACGTAAGCGTTTCAGGAACCCTTTTATCTATCCAACACGTAAGGGTTTCAGGAATCCTTTTATTTATCCAACACGTAAGGGTTTCAGAAACCCACTCATGAAAGTGAGTGGTTTACGGACTCAAGTTTAACGTTTTTGAAGGTTCTTCCTATATCTAGGAAGACGGCCAGCGTAAAGTTTGAATTTTCCATATTCCTTTCAATGTAACTTACAACGTCGTGCAGTGCAGATTCTACAGACTTGCCCTTTATGTATGCATGCTATGAGTTGCTAAGAGAGGTGTCTATACCACTCATAATCTCCAGGTCGATCACTATTTCGAGAGTATTGAGGAGAAAGGAGATAGGCTAATGGATCTATAGTCCTTTGGTGCAGAGTGGCTTGGTTTCCCCGCTTTGGGAATTGGGAATTTACCTCGTTCCATAGATCCGGAACACACGAGAAAGTCAAACACGGCGAGCAAATTGAAACATCGCCGGTGTGATTTCATCTGGTCCTGGCTATTTGGATTAAGAGTCTCAGAACCAGAATTCGACCACGCTCCACCTGTTTCTTGATAGTCCCGATGGATTTCGGATCCTTGGATAGTAATCTTCAGCGTCGTTGACTCCTTCTATCGACTCAGAGAAATTTATCCAAGACTTTTTCCTTGCACGCTTGATCTCACTCTTGTATCTGTTGAAACTAGCTCTATAGGAGTTCCAGTCAAAATCGAGTTTTGTTTTATGAGTTGACTCCTTCTATCGACTCACAGAAATGTATCCAAGACTTTTTCCTTGCACGCTTGATCTCACTCTTGTATTTGTTGAAACTAGTTCTATAGGAGATCTAGTCAAAATCGAGTTTTGATTTATGCGCCCTGTTGTACAGCCGTTTGGCCGCTTTCCTGAGCTCACAAGTTCTCTGTTTCACCACAATGGCTGAGATTTTTACCAGGGTATATAAGCGGACAGGATTCCTTATGGCATCTGAGAAGGACGTCCGTTAGATTGTTCATGGCCCCATTGAGTTCCACAGCTGTTCCTTAGTTTGTATTAAGAGTCAGCTGGGAGTTCGTCAGATCCGTGAATTTCTCCTAGTTTGTTCTCCTCGGATTTCTATAAGGATTTTGTTTACCTCCGTCAAAAGAGACCTCGAAGAAAATCTATCACATATACGTAAATTATAGGATAGAATAAAATCGAAAATAGACTTACCTGCTTGCCACACCATTGGAAATGGTGAGCGTTTGCGTCGCATCCCAGGATGACGTTGCAGGTGCTCGTTAAGCATCTTTCGGACACTAGGGTTTGGTGGATCCAGTTCCTCAAATGGCATGTAGACTGAGGAGAGCAGAGTGGCCATTCCCGTCGACTTTACTGTCAGCCGAAGGTATAAATTGATCCACCTAACTCTATCAAGAACAAAGTAGTTTGACTGGAATATTTTCCATTCGGACAATGTGAAGGGATTTATAACATCATTCCAATCAGTACCATAGGACCATATCTTCTGCATGATAGTGTTCGCCACAGATTTGAGCTCGACTTTGGATTGAATGGTGGTCAAAACGGAATGGGCTCCGAATATTCTCGCTTGCAATCCGATATAAATCTCGATCATCTTGACCAATTGACACCGAAAGTGACAGTTTGTAATTCGAAATCATGAATGTTTTTCACCTGGGTGTTGCGGAATATGATGCATTGGAATGGAGTATGATCTGGATGAAAGAGAATCTGGCAGTACATTTTCTTGATGTCCGCATTGAATACATTTCGGAAGAAACACCATTTGAGAAGTAAAGTTGTCAAGTCAGATTGCCACACCGGACCAGCGTGCAATACATCGTTCAGGCTGTGACCAGTGGACGTATCAGAAGATACATTAATGACCACCCGAACCTTGGTGGTCCAGCTCTCCGTCTTAATAAGCACGCGGTGTCGTAAATAATAAAATCATGAATCCTTATTTAAACATGGAGCAGGAACTGGAACCATGTGTTTCAAATGATCGTACTCCGTGAGTACCTGATCATACTTCTTTTTAAAGTCTGAATTTAGTAGAAGTTGGCTCTCAATTCGAAGGAATTGTGTTACAGATTGACCAAGACCCTTGAAGACGCACATGATACTGACCGTATTTATTCCTTTTTTGTGTGAAACATAGAGCTCCTCACAAAAAATTATCGGAGTCAGAAAGATTCTCCACTTTCCAAAAACGACAAATCTCTCTGGAAATTAAAGTGGCTGATGAAGAAGAAAACGGAACGGGCCAGTTAAAATCCATCCAAAGATGATTTCTTGTCCCATTAAGGAGTCGCAAATATCTCGCATGACCCCAGCACGCATGATGTATGGAAGAAAGTCACCGGCTGACAGGGGCCTTGTTTATTGATCTCAGTCACTCGCTGTTTTACATCCACGGCAATGGATCGAGGACATATTAAAATAATTGTGCACAAAAGACAATTTGGAGCCGTAACATTGGTCTGGAATGAACTGAACTTCGAGTTTTTTGATTATACATTGTTTTATGATTATCATACTTTAGCTTTATGATTATCATACTTCGGATAATTGGGCATCTCGGAGTCGGATTCAAGCGTACGATATCGATTCGTAAGGAAAGAATTAAGGTCGTCCCACTTTGGAATGGCAGTCTTGTCAGCCAAACCTTGTTCCCAAATCGTCAGAGTTGAGTCAAGAAGACCATTCGAGCAAAGAAAAACAAATATTGGATTCCAACATCTAACGCCGATATCGTACAGAGATAACGCAGCAATATAAACATTTATGTCGCGTTGCACTCGCCGACTCGGACTTAATAACAGGAAGATTGAATACAACTTTTAACTGGCCATTAACAAGAATTCTCTTATTTTTGAAACGATCGCACAAACCTTTCCAAGCAAGTTGAAAACATTGATTTGTCAGAGGTAAACGTTTAATAATATCGCCTTTAGTCTTCTGGGTCAAATAAACAATCGCTCGACTGGACTGAGCCTAGAATTTTTTTTTTGGCGGTCAACAGCAATTCCTCCTCTCTTAAAAATGTGTGCAGCTCTGATGTTTTTTGTGGAGGGAAGTTTTCAAAAGTCCCATAGCAATGACTTCAACCTTGGCATGGCTCAACCGAAAATGTCGGTGGTTTTCGCCGAAGTTATCTGGATAATAGAAGAAAAATTGTGTAAAATTTTGATTGTATCCAAATTAACGGAGGAGGAAAAAGGGAAGAATAAAATTTGTTATTCGAAAACTAAGTTCCAGGGTGTGGTCGGATGTATTGATGATACACACGTACATATCATGGACCCAAAAGAAGATGTTCGCCACTTTCTGCCATTCATTTGGAATGCGTGTTGGTGGGCCATAGCATATACGGTCTTCTGAAATGTCCTTCCACACATCATCGATAGTGGCTTTGGTTTGACCAAAAGTCCCCACGCCGCGTGCTACATTTGGGTGAGCTTCCACCCGGGCAATAAGGACCTCAAATTGTTCTTTTGTAGTAATATTAACCATTATGGGAAGCCTACAAAGTTCAGTTATTATAAACAGCCACCAGAAATAAATGGTTGCCGAAAAATTCTATTTGAAGCAACTGAAGTTGACATAATGCAAATTTGGCAACGCAACTAAACTATGGTTGCCATCCGTAATCGACCCACAAGACTCGGTGGAAGCCAGGACTGGACAGTAACACATGAGATGCTCAATTGTATCCGTCTCCTCCTCGTCAACAGTAATCATTTGCATCGTGGTTCCATTTACTTGTAAAGGCCCTGATATTGCAACGCCTCTAAGTTCCGATAAAGATGACATATGGGTGGTTTGATTGAGTAATTAATTGCTAGATCTGTGGATTGAGATCCTCGTCAAGCTAATTTGTCTGCTCTTTCATTACCCATGATGTCACGGTGTCCTGGCACCCAACACAGCCGATAGCTGTATGTAAGTTCTTCAAAAGCTGTTCTACACTTGAGGAAAGCCTCAGATTTGATGTAACCGGATTTGATGGCTTTAAGAGCAGATTGACTATCCACGAAGATCGTTACCGGTTTAACGACCTCTGCATGCCGCTCGTTGGACCTTACTATGCAAATACTTTTAAAATGGCTAGAAATGATGCAACATGCGACTTTTATGCGCATCCGATTTCAGTTATACGCATCTAATTCGCCGCATAACATGACACATTTTTTCGTGGATCCACGAATATGTCACGTAAGTTTAAAGCTCAAAAAACTGATTTTTTGTAACAATTTACGCATCAACGTTTCGTCTTTGGTCTGCAGTTACTAAGAAGCTACGGTGAGCACGTTTGAGATATACAACAAACGAAGCAAAATCTGTTCTATAATCCTACATTAAGTTTAGCTCATTAACTGGTTGCGCGTCCCCATTATAAGAAAAACTCAAAAAAGTATGTATGTAACCAAGGTATATTTAATAAGGTAGCCGCATCGGCCCAGCTGTTGCACAAATAAATTTCAAAAATGTTGTTGTAATGTTGAACCAAAAAATTAAAAAACAAAATTATGAATGAAAATCTACGAATTTCGAAGACCTTTTTTGTCAATACTTTTATTAACATTTTCTACAAGAATTAGTGTAAAAAAATCGTGTCAATCTGTTTGTTTTGGCAAAATATTTTTGACATATCAAAATACAACAACCGATGTTTGTTGTAGAAATTCGCCGATGCGGCTACCTTGTATATCTACGTTGTATGTAACTATATTGCCCTATTCGTTGAACACATGTGTATGCATTGTGTAGTTTAGCCACAAGTCAGGAATAAACTCAAAAAGAAAAACTAGTTGACTTAATTTTTTTGCATTACCAACACACAGGTTACACAGCTTGCTAAAACACTTCAATTTGCAGAAATTAATTTATATTATATGAAATATTTTAATGTTTCGGGAGTTATGAGGTGCCGAACCTCAGCATCAAGGAATTTGAAACACCGTGACTGGTTCTATGTACCGGATTGACTCGGAGATGGACTCCGACCAGAGGCTGCCACCTCAACAATTACATGTACGTGTACGTCATTTTTGTCTTGGGAGCGGCATTATATCCCGGAATACCTGCTCCGAACCCTACTGGTCCGCGTAGGGATTGAAATTAATCCCGGACCTTGGTTCTGCAGTGTTTGCAGAAACCGCTTCCACCATAGATCAATCTCGATGAGATGCAATGGATGTGGAGAATGGGTGCATTTTCGAGGTTGCTCTGGAATGAACAGGATCCATGAGTACTGCGAAAAGAGTTACGTCGCTTCATGCTGCGCTAGCACGTCTCCCAGTGTGACTCAGGAGTCGTCGTCCGATTCATCATCTGAATCGTCGGAGTACGAGACACCCCCGCAGTCTCCTCAACAGCAAAATGCGCAGCATTTAACACCACATATTGCTGTTCCGCGCCCAGAAAATGCGTCGTTTTTGCAGTTCAACTGCGATGGTCTTCGCAACAAAATCAGCGAAATTGTAGAATTTATGAGTCGAAGGAGAATAACGGTCGGCGCGCTCCAGGAAACCAAGCTAACCGATAACTGTAGCTTGCAGCGTTGCGATGGTTACAACGTTGTGCGGAAGGACCACCATACATCATTCTGTCCACTACAGACCTATCTCGCTTGAGCTAGACTCTAGTGACCCATATATGGAATGTATGGGGGTAGCAGTCATGTGTGGAACTGCCGAGGTAGAGTTGCTCAATGTTTTTATACCGCCGATGAATAGCTGTACGCCGCGTTACTTACCGGATATCAGTTCGCTTCAAGAAGGTAATAACCGCCTGGTACTAGGGGATTTCATTGAAGTCAACAGATTAGTATGCGAGCACAAAAGGAAAAAGTTGCAAGACCACCTGAAGCAATGTAGCAGTGCCACCGGAACAAGTAAATTGTGGGCAACGGTCCTTCCTTTAAGGAAGGATGACAAGACGGCTGTTACATTCAACGACGTAACTTTGACAGACCCGAAGAGGTGCGCGAGTTATTTTAACGGGAATTCATAGAGCACCCCGAGAGTGACAGGGCGAAAAGGAGTGTGCTACGTCGCATAAGGGCACTCCATGTTGAGGAGGATCTACCACAATTTACGAAGGATGATGTTGCAGATGTCATTAATAACGCTAAATCATCCAAAGCGTTGGGACCGGACAGAATTTCCATGGTAATGCTTAAGCAGCTGGATGAACCCGGAGTTGAGTACTTAACATCAGCCCTCAATTTGTCGTTAGCCACCCACATAGTTCCTGAAGCCTGGCAAGGATGCCAGCAAGGGTGAATCGTACAGGCCGATTTCACTCCTGTCACCGGTAGCGAAGACACTTGAGGCGGTTACCCAACACCAACATGGATTCCGTAAGATGCACAGCACAACAACAGCATTACACGCCATTTTCACCCATATTAGCAGAGGACTCAACCAGAACAGGCCGTGTAACCGAATAGTTAATGTTTCACTTGACCTATCGAAGGCCTTCGATTGGACAAATCTCCGACCGTGTTTGAAACGTTGGATAATCGACTATATGTGTGGACGCCAGTCGTATGTGAGTTTGATATTCCAAAACCACCGGACGGCATAGAGATCGTAATGTATGCGGATGATTGTACGATCATGGCGTCGGTCCCATTATTGATGATATATGTGAGAGGCTAAACGTCTACATAGCCGATCTTGTTAATTTCTTCCATCTGAAGAATATGAAAATATCCGCCACCAAATCAAAAGCCACACTGTTCACCACTTGGACGGCTGAAATGAAGCTCCCACTGAACATAGTGGCCGATGGAGAATTGATTCCGACCACCAACTACCCCAAGATACTGGGAGTAACGTTCGAAAGCCTTTTAAAGTCGTCTGCGCAAGCCACTGCTTTAGGCGATAAGCTGAGAAGTAGGAACAAGGTCCTCAAGTCGCTAGCCGGCAGCACTTGGGGCGCTGACCAAAAAACCTTGTTGACCTCTTATAAAGCAATAGGCCGGTCAGTGGTAAGCTATGCGGCTCCAGTGTGGTTCGCGAATGTTAGTGATAAGCAGTGGAAGAATATCTAGACCTGCCAGAATGCTGCCCTGAGAACTGCAACAGGGTGTCCCTCATGACTCCTGTGGACCATCTTCATGAGGAGAGGAATATCTTACCCGTCCATCGTCATAATTATATGTTGTCGATGCAGTACTTGACTGGGTGCTATCGTCAGGTAAGATCTTCATGATCTAGAGAGAGAGATCCAAAGGTACAAACGTGAACCCCTAGATCAAGAAGCCTATCAAGCAGGTCTGAATGGTATTCACACGGACGCAGTCGCTAGACAGTAGAGCAATATCGTGTGAATACCATAATTGGAGACCACCCCCCATCCATCGCAGCAGTGGAGAAGCACCTGCCAAGGCAAACACGAGTAGTCTTAGCTCAACTAAGAACCGCCTCAATTCATATTGGGCAAGAATTGACGGCACGATACGTTGCACCTCTTCAACTGCCCAGCCGACTCATCTATCGCCGAATTCACTTTGGACGCAACCCGTTGAAGTTGCAGTTGAAGTTGCAGTTGCAGGTTCGAATTAAAACAAAATACTAAACTAAATTTTTTTAAACCGAGAATGGGGGGTCCCCTTAAAGTTGCAAAAACCAAATGGTGTATGCAACGGTTTAAAAACATAAGACACCAATGAATCCAAGTCTGCCATGCCATTTTTTATATGCAATTTTTCATTGATTTCAGAATGGTATGTGTATGTTTTTTAATATGTACAACTATCTATATTTTAGCATCTCTTGTATGTACCTAAAGTGGCGAAGGGTAACGTCCGACATTTGAATTTTCCTTACTGGTTACTGTTTTTTTTTTTTTTGTTCTTGCAATATGTACAAAAAATATAAATAATATCAAATTAAAAATGCAGTCTGAGGATGCCAGAATGCATGAAGAAATTTTTAAGTCTTTAAAAAATGACAATATATGCACTTGTTGGTCAATTGTGACTGAAGTCAAAAATGAACGAAACGAAGATGTTTCCTTATACGGTCGACTCCGCTTTACTGTAAGTCGCTTAACTGAAAAATATCGGATAAGTGAAATTGATTTCCTGTATATACATGATCTATGGGTCGTGAGGAGTGTTTCTGTGTAGTTTGAAGTTCATCCGAAAGATGGCGCAATATTTAGTATTTTTGTGTTTTTTTCACCGTCACTCAGGAACTACTGCACCGATTTTGACCAAACTATATATATATATATATATATATATGCTCTATGGGCGTGATGAGTGTTTCTGTTTAATTTTAAGTTCGTCCGACAGATGGCGAGATATTAGCTTCTTTGTATTTTGCCCGATTAGAGGTTGGGTGCTTAATCGACGTTTGCCGACGTTAAGTATTCCTACACCGATTCATACATAACATGTTTTCGTGAAAAGCGCGTGGGAGTCAGACGAAAAAAGTATAATTAATAAGTTAGTAAGTAAAATTAACCTTAATCAATTTACAAAAATTATGTAAGATGATATGATGAGACCGATTTGAATCCAATTTTTCTCAGTTATCTGTAATTGAAGTGGGAAGGTTTTTATGAATGCAAATTTCGAGAAAAAAAACATATCTTTAAGGAACGGCTGGACCGATTTTCAATGGTAGACAATAAAGTGGTACTATACCGAAAATTTACAGAGAAGTTCTTTACCCTACAAGAAATGCCGAATTAAAGACAATTTATTGTTACTACTTTCGAAATACCTAAAATCAGACTATGCCAAAATATAGACCGAAGATAAAGAGGTTTAAAACGCCAAGTAATGGTGAGCCAATTTGCCTACGTTATAAAACCAACACATGACATATATCCACACGATATCTGAATCATTGTCTGAAACTTGAACGTCTTCTAAATAGGAAACGAAACCAGCTTTGTTTGTTATAAAATGTCAATACATATACATACGTTGTTATGTCCATGAAAAATTGGCTCCATAAGATTACAAATACCTCTACAATTTAGCTACCTATGGAAGGTATTATTGAACATTTTCTTATATTCGGGAAGTATATATATAAATTCGAATCCTACATGGAGACGATTGCGCATTAGATGCTCTATGTTTCTAATTTATATGTGCCTTTATTGTTCCTCAATTTATTTTTAATTAGAATCACATTTTCGTACGGTTGTTTTTAATTGCAGTGGGAAGAGTTGAGAAAAACATAAAAAGTCGGAGATTGGAGTATCAAGTGTTGTTTTACATACACCTTTTATAACTCAAGAACGTCTGCACCAATTTTTATGATTCAAAGGACTTATTAATCGTATGTGATCAAAATAGGAAAAGTAATTACGTCATCAATACTAAATTTTGAGATAAAAGTAGTTAGATCAAAACTTGACCTTCTCCTGAAAAATGTTTGGTGGAATAAGTTTGATCAATTGATAAACTGATATACCACACATACTGACATAATTTAATATTTAACAATATTACTTAATATACTGGAGTATCAGTAAATAAAGGTTTACCGTCGTTAGGAAAATATTATGCATTTTTTTAACTGTGGAAATTCGACGTACATTGTTCGGTACAGTCGACTCCGCTTTACTGTAAGTCGCTTAACTAAAAAATATCGGATAAGTGAAATAGATTTCCTGCACCATTTCATTTTAGGTTAATCACCCACAATTTACTCAGGATAAGTGAAACTTCGCATAACTAAAAATATCGGATAACTAAAATAACTTTTGGAGACAAATATTGCAATTTCCTTTGAAATCACTCCGCATTACTGAGAGTCATGAATATGAAAAATAATTACAGAGTAGTTTGCAAAGCCCACCATTACAGATATTTTTCTGCAATTATTGATTATTACCGACATATGGAACGTGTGTGTCAACTACATATAAATTTGACGTCGAAGAACGTTAAGTTTGCCCATCCAAACTTCGAAAGGAACTCAAAAACACCGTTCCACATTTCAATAATTTAAGAAAATAGGAGTCGACTGTAAATATTTTCTGAAATATATTTTCCATTAATTCGTTAATTTTTACCAACCCAATATTGATGCAATTCTGATAAGGCAAAACAACGTTTGCCGAGTCTGCTAGTAAAAAATAATTGAAAATATTAAAGTTTTTTAGAAATTTTGTATTTGCCGAGCGTCCTCTAGTGGTGAAAGATAGTACTACAAATGAGCACAGGCCAAGATGTTACGGAATGAAAAACGCGAAAATGTATTAAAACCAAAGGCAAAATTTTATATTAATCAAGGTCACAAAAATATATAACTTCATTACTCTTAACCCTACGGTCATTTTTATTTTTTTTATATTATATATATTACTTTAATGTATATGTAATTTTGAGTTCCTACATCTAGATCAGATCCGTATATTTAAAACAAAAATCCTCACGATAGTCCAATTTTTTAATGAATTACAGAACTATCTTTGGATGGGTACAAATGTACCACGGTTATTGATCTTCGTAGGTAATAACTTTAAAAATTTGTAAAAATTATATATGTATATGGAAAATATTTATAATTTCTTTCTTTGATTATGTGTGAAAATACCTCAAAATTTGTTCCAAATATTTCCATTATTAAAAATTTTACAGCATTTTTATTCAAAAACAGTTACAAATGTACCCGGTTATTGATCGTAGGGTTAATGTAATGGGTAGGGGAGACTGGGGCACCTTCGGCATCGGGGCACCTTCGGCAATCGCGTTTTCGATATGAAGCTCTCACCGTACATCACTAGTTTCGATACATAGGTATCGAATATCGAAATAAATAACTGACACAAAGTTTGAAATTTCTAGCTAATAAGCTTATTTAGATACATAGGTTTTTGTATTTTTATAGATGTTTCTGCAATATTTCAATTCCATTTCGTATGTATTTCGTGTATAAAACTTTTTAAATTTTTAAGACAATATTATTAAAAAGTTTTTAACTACGATGTGTATTAATATAAAAATATTTAAAAATATAATGTTTTTACAAATCTGATCGAAAAAAATGAAAAAACCTATAAAAAGTACATTCAAAGTACATTCGGCATTTTAAAGTGGGGCACATTCGGTCATATACAGATTGTGCAATATTATTTCCTTAAAATGTTTTTGAGTTTGTCTTTAAAACTAATCCTTTAATATGGCTCGAAATTGCATATATAAGATCAAACGTGCTTGTATTGACGAAAATGTGATAGAAACCCCCTATTTCTGATGGTGTGTGCGACCTTGAGATGTAAACGTCCGCCGCTAGAAAATAAAGCCATATAATTCAAACATTGTGTGGCGTATTAAAACCAAACAGAGCCTTTAGAGGATCAGAATTTCAACCAGACTGATAGCGATGACAATTACCCGGGTATACCTATGGTGCCGAATGTGCCCCATCAAATGCCGAAGCTACCCCGGGTTGGGGCACATTCGGCGAATTTGACTTTTTTTACAAAACTGTAAAAATTTTTAACTAATACTATTTTTTATATCTTTTTGGTACTATTTTTTTATAATTAAGAGTCAGAGGGCAATAATCAGCCATAAAGTTGTTATATATGTTGAATAAGTACTGAGATATAGAGCTCTAAAAAAAAGTGCCGAAGGTGCCCCAGTCTCCCCTATATATTAATTGTATTAAAGATAGTACTACAAATGAGCACAGGCCAAGATGTTACGGAATGAAAAACGCGAAAATGTATTAAAACCAAAGGCAAAATTTTATATTCATCAAGGTCACAAAAATATATAATATTTTAATGTTTCGGGAGTTATGAGGTGCCGAACCTCAGCATCAAGGAATTTGAAACACCGTGACTGGTTCTATGTACCGGATTGACTCGGAGATGGACTCCGACCAGAGGCTGCCACCTCAACAATTACATGTACGTGTACGTCATTTTTGTCTTGGGAGCGGCATTATATCCCGGAATACCTGCTCCGAACCCTACTGGTCCGCGTAGGGATTGAAATTAATCCCGGACCTTGGTTCTGCAGTGTTTGCAGAAACCGCTTCCACCATAGATCAATCTCGATGAGATGCAATGGATGTGGAGAATGGGTGCATTTTCGAGGTTGCTCTGGAATGAACAGGATCCATGAGTACTGCGAAAAGAGTTACGTCGCTTCATGCTGCGCTAGCACGTCTCCCAGTGTGACTCAGGAGTCGTCGTCCGATTCATCATCTGAATCGTCGGAGTACGAGACACCCCCGCAGTCTCCTCAACAGCAAAATGCGCAGCATTTAACACCACATATTGCTGTTCCGCGCCCAGAAAATGCGTCGTTTTTGCAGTTCAACTGCGATGGTCTTCGCAACAAAATCAGCGAAATTGTAGAATTTATGAGTCGAAGGAGAATAACGGTCGGCGCGCTCCAGGAAACCAAGCTAACCGATAACTGTAGCTTGCAGCGTTGCGATGGTTACAACGTTGTGCGGAAGGACCACCATACATCATTCTGTCCACTACAGACCTATCTCGCTTGAGCTAGACTCTAGTGACCCATATATGGAATGTATGGGGGTAGCAGTCATGTGTGGAACTGCCGAGGTAGAGTTGCTCAATGTTTTTATACCGCCGATGAATAGCTGTACGCCGCGTTACTTACCGGATATCAGTTCGCTTCAAGAAGGTAATAACCGCCTGGTACTAGGGGATTTCATTGAAGTCAACAGATTAGTATGCGAGCACAAAAGGAAAAAGTTGCAAGACCACCTGAAGCAATGTAGCAGTGCCACCGGAACAAGTAAATTGTGGGCAACGGTCCTTCCTTTAAGGAAGGATGACAAGACGGCTGTTACATTCAACGACGTAACTTTGACAGACCCGAAGAGGTGCGCGAGTTATTTTAACGGGAATTCATAGAGCACCCCGAGAGTGACAGGGCGAAAAGGAGTGTGCTACGTCGCATAAGGGCACTCCATGTTGAGGAGGATCTACCACAATTTACGAAGGATGATGTTGCAGATGTCATTAATAACGCTAAATCATCCAAAGCGTTGGGACCGGACAGAATTTCCATGGTAATGCTTAAGCAGCTGGATGAACCCGGAGTTGAGTACTTAACATCAGCCCTCAATTTGTCGTTAGCCACCCACATAGTTCCTGAAGCCTGGCAAGGATGCCAGCAAGGGTGAATCGTACAGGCCGATTTCACTCCTGTCACCGGTAGCGAAGACACTTGAGGCGGTTACCCAACACCAACATGGATTCCGTAAGATGCACAGCACAACAACAGCATTACACGCCATTTTCACCCATATTAGCAGAGGACTCAGCCAGAACAGGCCGTGTAACCGAATAGTTAATGTTTCACTTGACCTATCGAAGGCCTTCGATTGGACAAATCTCCGACCGTGTTTGAAACGTTGGATAATCGACTATATGTGTGGACGCCAGTCGTATGTGAGTTTGATATTCCAAAACCACCGGACGGCATAGAGATCGTAATGTATGCGGATGATTGTACGATCATGGCGTCGGTCCCATTATTGATGATATATGTGAGAGGCTAAACGTCTACATAGCCGATCTTGTTAATTTCTTCCATCTGAAGAATATGAAAATATCCGCCACCAAATCAAAAGCCACACTGTTCACCACTTGGACGGCTGAAATGAAGCTCCCACTGAACATAGTGGCCGATGGAGAATTGATTCCGACCACCAACTACCCCAAGATACTGGGAGTAACGTTCGAAAGCCTTTTAAAGTCGTCTGCGCAAGCCACTGCTTTAGGCGATAAGCTGAGAAGTAGGAACAAGGTCCTCAAGTCGCTAGCCGGCAGCACTTGGGGCGCTGACCAAAAAACCTTGTTGACCTCTTATAAAGCAATAGGCCGGTCAGTGGTAAGCTATGCGGCTCCAGTGTGGTTCGCGAATGTTAGTGATAAGCAGTGGAAGAATATCTAGACCTGCCAGAATGCTGCCCTGAGAACTGCAACAGGGTGTCCCTCATGACTCCTGTGGACCATCTTCATGAGGAGAGGAATATCTTACCCGTCCATCGTCATAATTATATGTTGTCGATGCAGTACTTGACTGGGTGCTATCGTCAGGTAAGATCTTCATGATCTAGAGAGAGATCCAAAGGTACAAACGTGAACCCCTAGATCAAGAAGCCTATCAAGCAGGTCTGAATGGTATTCACACGGACGCAGTCGCTAGACAGTAGAGCAATATCGTGTGAATACCATAATTGGAGACCACCCCCCATCCATCGCAGCAGTGGAGAAGCACCTGCCAAGGCAAACACGAGTAGTCTTAGCTCAACTAAGAACCGCCTCAATTCATATTGGGCAAGAATTGACGGCACGATACGTTGCACCTCTTCAACTGCCCAGCCGACTCATCTATCGCCGAATTCACTTTGGACGCAACCCGTTGAAGTTGCAGTTGAAGTTGCAGTTGCAGGTTCGAATTAAAACAAAATACTAAACTAAATTTTTTTAAACCGAGAATGGGGGGTCCCCTTAAAGTTGCAAAAACCAAATGGTGTATGCAACGGTTTAAAAACATAAGACACCAATGAATCCAAGTCTGCCATGCCATTTTTTATATGCAATTTTTCATTGATTTCAGAATGGTATGTGTATGTTTTTTAATATGTACAACTATCTATATTTTAGCATCTCTTGTATGTACCTAAAGTGGCGAAGGGTAACGTCCGACATTTGAATTTTCCTTACTGGTTACTGTTTTTTTTTTTTTTTTTTGTTCTTGCAATATGTACAAAAAATATAAATAATATCAAATTAAAAATGCAGTCTGAGGATGCCAGAATGCATGAAGAAATTTTTAAGTCTTTAAAAAATGACAATATATGCACTTGTTGGTCAATTGTGACTGAAGTCAAAAATGAACGAAACGAAGATGTTTCCTTATACGGTCGACTCCGCTTTACTGTAAGTCGCTTAACTGAAAAATATCGGATAAGTGAAATTGATTTCCTGTATATACATGCTCTATGGGTCGTGAGGAGTGTTTCTGTGTAGTTTGAAGTTCATCCGAAAGATGGCGCAATATTTAGTATTTTTGTGTTTTTTTCACCGTCACTCAGGAACTACTGCACCGATTTTGACCAAACTATATATATATATATATATATATATGCTCTATGGGCGTGATGAGTGTTTCTGTTTAATTTTAAGTTCGTCCGACAGATGGCGAGATATTAGCTTCTTTGTATTTTGCCCGATTAGAGGTTGGGTGCTTAATCGACGTTTGCCGACGTTAAGTATTCCTACACCGATTCATACATAACATGTTTTCGTGAAAAGCGCGTGGGAGTCAGACGAAAAAAGTATAATTAATAAGTTAGTAAGTAAAATTAACCTTAATCAATTTACAAAAATTATGTAAGATGATATGATGAGACCGATTTGAATCCAATTTTTCTCAGTTATCTGTAATTGAAGTGGGAAGGTTTTTATGAATGCAAATTTCGAGAAAAAAAACATATCTTTAAGGAACGGCTGGACCGATTTTCAATGGTAGACAATAAAGTGGTACTATACCGAAAATTTACAGAGAAGTTCTTTACCCTACAAGAAATGCCGAATTAAAGACAATTTATTGTTACTACTTTCGAAATACCTAAAATCAGACTATGCCAAAATATAGACCGAAGATAAAGAGGTTTAAAACGCCAAGTAATGGTGAGCCAATTTGCCTACGTTATAAAACCAACACATGACATATATCCACACGATATCTGAATCATTGTCTGAAACTTGAACGTCTTCTAAATAGGAAACGAAACCAGCTTTGTTTGTTATAAAATGTCAATACATATACATACGTTGTTATGTCCATGAAAAATTGGCTCCATAAGATTACAAATACCTCTACAATTTAGCTACCTATGGAAGGTATTATTGAACATTTTCTTATATTCGGGAAGTATATATATAAATTCGAATCCTACATGGAGACGATTGCGCATTAGATGCTCTATGTTTCTAATTTATATGTGCCTTTATTGTTCCTCAATTTATTTTTAATTAGAATCACATTTTCGTACGGTTGTTTTTAATTGCAGTGGGAAGAGTTGAGAAAAACATAAAAAGTCGGAGATTGGAGTATCAAGTGTTGTTTTACATACACCTTTTATAACTCAAGAACGTCTGCACCAATTTTTATGATTCAAAGGACTTATTAATCGTATGTGATCAAAATAGGAAAAGTAATTACGTCATCAATACTAAATTTTGAGATAAAAGTAGTTAGATCAAAACTTGACCTTCTCCTGAAAAATGTTTGGTGGAATAAGTTTGATCAATTGATAAACTGATATACCACACATACTGACATAATTTAATATTTAACAATATTACTTAATATACTGGAGTATCAGTAAATAAAGGTTTACCGTCGTTAGGAAAATATTATGCATTTTTTTAACTGTGGAAATTCGACGTACATTGTTCGGTACAGTCGACTCCGCTTTACTGTAAGTCGCTTAACTAAAAAATATCGGATAAGTGAAATAGATTTCCTGCACCATTTCATTTTAGGTTAATCACCCACAATTTACTCAGGATAAGTGAAACTTCGCATAACTAAAAATATCGGATAACTAAAATAACTTTTGGAGACAAATATTGCAATTTCCTTTGAAATCACTCCGCATTACTGAAGTCATGAATATGAAAAATAATTACAGAGTAGTTTGCAAAGCCCACCATTACAGATATTTTTCTGCAATTATTGATTATTACCGACATATGGAACGTGTGTGTCAACTACATATAAATTTGACGTCGAAGAACGTTAAGTTTGCCCATCCAAACTTCGAAAGGAACTCAAAAACACCGTTCCACATTTCAATAATTTAAGAAAATAGGAGTCGACTGTAAATATTTTCTGAAATATATTTTCCATTAATTCGTTAATTTTTACCAACCCAATATTGATGCAATTCTGATAAGGCAAAACAACGTTTGCCGAGTCTGCTAGTAAAAAATAATTGAAAATATTAAAGTTTTTTAGGAATTTTGTATTTGCCGAGCGTCCTCTAGTGGTGAAAGATAGTACTACAAATGAGCACAGGCCAAGATGTTACGGAATGAAAAACGCGAAAATGTATTAAAACCAAAGGCAAAATTTTATATTCATCAAGGTCACAAAAATATATAACTTCATTACTCTTAACCCTACGGTCATTTTTATTTTTTTTATATTATATATATTACTTTAATGTATATGTAATTTTGAGTTCCTACATCTAGATCAGATCCGTATATTTAAAACAAAAATCCTCACGATAGTCCAATTTTTTAATGAATTACAGAACTATCTTTGGATGGGTACAAATGTACCACGGTTATTGATCTTCGTAGGTAATAACTTTAAAAATTTGTAAAAATTATATATGTATATGGAAAATATTTATAATTTCTTTCTTTGATTATGTGTGAAAATACCTCAAAATTTGTTCCAAATATTTCCATTATTAAAAATTTTACAGCATTTTTATTCAAAAACAGTTACAAATGTACCCGGTTATTGATCGTAGGGTTAATGTAATGGGTAGGGGAGACTGGGGCACCTTCGGCATCGGGGCACCTTCGGCAATCGCGTTTTCGATATGAAGCTCTCACCGTACATCACTAGTTTCGATACATAGGTATCGAATATCGAAATAAATAACTGACACAAAGTTTGAAATTTCTAGCTAATAAGCTTATTTAGATACATAGGTTTTTGTATTTTTATAGATGTTTCTGCAATATTTCAATTCCATTTCGTATGTATTTCGTGTATAAAACTTTTTAAATTTTTAAGACAATATTATTAAAAAGTTGTTAACTACGATGTGTATTAATATAAAAATATTTAAAAATATAATGTTTTTACAAATCTGATCGAAAAAAATGAAAAAACCTATAAAAAGTACATTCAAAGTACATTCGGCATTTTAAAGTGGGGCACATTCGGTCATATACAGATTGTGCAATATTATTTCCTTAAAATGTTTTTGAGTTTGTCTTTAAAACTAATCCTTTAATATGGCTCGAAATTGCATATATAAGATCAAACGTGCTTGTATTGACGAAAATGTGATAGAAACCCCCTATTTCTGATGGTGTGTGCGACCTTGAGATGTAAACGTCCGCCGCTAGAAAATAAAGCCATATAATTCAAACATTGTGTGGCGTATTAAAACCAAATAGAGCCTTTAGAGGATCAGAATTTCAACCAGACTGATAGCGATGACAATTACCCGGGTATACCTATGGTGCCGAATGTGCCCCATCAAATGCCGAAGCTACCCCGGGTTGGGGCACATTCGGCGAATTTGACTTTTTTTACAAAACTGTAAAAATTTTTAACTAATACTATTTTTTATATCTTTTTGGTACTATTTTTTTATAATTAAGAGTCAGAGGGCAATAATCAGCCATAAAGTTGTTATATATGTTGAATAAGTACTGAGATATAGAGCTCTAAAAAAAAAGTGCCGAAGGTGTCCCAGTCTCCCCTATATATTAATTGTATTAAAGATAGTACTACAAATGAGCACAGGCCAAGATGTTACGGAATGAAAAACGCGAAAATGTATTAAAACCAAAGGCAAAATTTTATATTCATCAAGGTCACAAAAATATATAACTTCATTACTCTTAACCCTACGGTCATTTTTATTTTTTTTATATTATATATATTACTTTAATGTATATGTAATTTTGAGTTCCTACATCTAGATCAGATCCGTATATTTAAAACAAAAATCCTCACGATAGTCCAATTTTTTAATGAATTACAGAACTATCTTTGGATGGGTACAAATGTACCACGGTTATTGATCTTCGTAGGTAATAACTTTAAAAATTTTTAAAAATTATATATGTATATGGAAAATATTTATAATTTCTTTCTTTGATTATGTGTGAAAATACCTCAAAATTTGATCCAAATATTTCCATTATTAAAAATTTTAAAGCATTTTTATTCAAAAACAGTTACAAATGTTCCCGGTTATTGATCGTAGGGTTAATGTAATGGGTAGGGGATACTGGGGCACCTTCGGCATCGGGGCACCTTCGGCAATCGCGTTTTCGATATGAAGCTCTCACCGTACATCACTAGTTTCGATACATAGGTATCGAATATCGAAATAAATAACTGACACAAAGTTTGAAATTTCTAGCTAATAAGCTTATTTAGATACATAGGTTTTTGTATTTTTATAGATGTTTCTGCAATATTTCAATTCCATTTCGTATGTATTTCGTGTATAAAACTTTTTAAATTTTTAAGACAATATTATTAAAAAGTTGTTAACTACGATGTGTATAAATATAAAAATATTTAAAAATATAATGTTTTTACAAATCTGATCGAAAAAAATGAAAAAACCTATAAAAAGTACATTCGGGGTACATTCGGCATTTTAAAGTGGGGCACATTCGGTCATATACAGATTGTGCAATATTATTTCCTTAAAATGTTTTTGAGTTTGTCTTTAAAACTAATCCTTTAATATGGCTCGAAATTGCATATATAAGATCAAACGTGCTTGTATTGACGAAAATGTGATAGAAACCCCCTATTTCTGATGGTGTGTGCGACCTTGAGATGTAAACGTCCGCCGCTAGAAAATAAAGCCATATAATTCAAACATTGTGTGGCGTATTAAAACCAAATAGAGCCTTTAGAGGATCAGAATTTCAACCAGACTGATAGCGATGACAATTACCCGGGTATACCTATGGTGCCGAATGTGCCCCATCAAATGCCGAAGCTACCCCGGGTTGGGGCACATTCGGCGAATTTGACTTTTTTTACAAAACTGTAAAAATTTTTAACTAATACTATTTTTTATATCTTTTTGGTACTATTTTTTTATAATTAAGAGTCAGAGGGCAATAATCAGCCATAAAGTTATTATATATGTTGAATAAGTACTGAGATATAGAGCTCTAAAAAAAAAAGTGCCGAAGGTGCCCCAGTCTCCCCTATATATTAATTGTATTGTATATTAAAAAATAATCCGTATTACAAATCAAGTCTTATATTTAAAAATATATATATATTTGTTATGTAATTTATGCATAAACATAAGATCGTTGGCTTTGCATTTGATACTTTTTTACTACACGTGGGGGAGAAAAACTTCTTTCAGCTGATGCTGCGGTTTCCGGTATCGTTATTAAGATTTGGAACAATATATCTATTCAGTCGAGTAAGAAATTTTTCATACAAATTTATGCTCGTATAGCGAATTACGGATATAACGAACTATTTATACGGTCCCAACTTTTAATTTTCTTAACGATAACAATCCGCACAAAAGTTAATTTATAGTACGTTTACATTAATTTATAGTACGTTTACATTTGTACAATTCCATTACATATTTGTCAAATAAATCCTCATAAAGTTGGTTAACCCTGCAAAATGTTTTAATGTACAGGTCGTTTTATACTCTAACGTTTGTAATCGTTACAAAGAACGTAAAGTTTAGTCGTCTCTCAACTCTCGTTGACTTTAGACTACGTGCGCGCCGTTTCGCTTTCTTTTTTATGCTTTTTGTTTGTTTTGCTTTGAACACTAATACACACACAAATACACACATTCCTTCCATCTAACCAATAACACAAACATTATTTTATTTGGTGATTTTGCTAAAATTTAATATTCCTAATTTCAACAGAATATACAATTTTCTGCGAAAATGGGTGATGAGGAGCCGCCTCCTCGTCTAGACCCGAGGAAAAGATTTGAGCTTTTTAGCAACCCTGGAAGCAAAAAGTTTAAAAATAATCAGCCATCTATGCAAAATAAAATGCCGCAGTGCTCTGCAAAAACAACACCAGCAAAAGAAAACACCACTCTCACACCATATGAAAATCAATATTCTAATGATACAAAGTCTATCTCCACCAACACAACTAACAACAGTCACTCCAACAATAACAATCCCTCCAATCCATCCAATATACCCATAAACACAAACAAAACAGATATTTACAGCTATGATTATTATGAAAACCAAACAATTCTTTACAGCCCAGCCCATCCAGGTCCATATTATGTACTTCTTACTTCTGATGAGCCCATTTGCCCTAGAAGAAAGAACTCAGAACTACATTTGTATGCCAAATTAGCCAGTGCCAACATAAATGCTCATTTTGTATCAAAGAATATTGCATATAAAACCTTCCGCCTGAGCTTCAACAATTATAACTCGGCAAATAATTTTGTTTTGGATCCAAATGTAAAATCTATTGGTTTGAATGCTTTCATTCCAGATAGATTTGTACAAAAATTTTACGTTATTAAATCTGTACCAGTAGAATTCACTGGCAAAATGATATATGATCAAATCAACAGCAGCGACAATGATTTCAAAGCTATATCAGTATATCGTTTCAAATACAAAAATGAAAATGGACAGTATGTACCGTCGCAAACCATTAAAGTTGGTATTGTAGCGGACTACGTTGTAAAAGAACTAAAAATGTTCAACTCTATAGTGGAGACGGATTTATATATTCCACTTGTACGCTTATGCAAAAATTGCGGTCGTTTAGGTCATATAGCCGTAAAATGTAGAGCCAAAAAAAGATGCCTTCTTTGCGGGATAAACATTGAATGTCCCATAAACTGTACAGAGCCAAAATGTGATACATGTTTGTCGACAATTAAATGCAAAACGTACTGCACTCTACCCAGATGTATACTATGCAACAT
Source organism: Musca vetustissima (assembly GCF_032173495.1). Classification (NCBI taxonomy): domain Eukaryota; kingdom Metazoa; phylum Arthropoda; class Insecta; order Diptera; family Muscidae; genus Musca; species Musca vetustissima. The sequence goes on along the minus strand of NW_026878655.1, from coordinate 69,395 downwards.
GGAAGATCATAATGCCATGGATGTCAAAAAATGCAAAAGATACAATAATGAAAAAAATATTCTGGAGGCTATGGCAATCACCAACCTTTCAAGGAAAGAATGTATCCCTAAAGTTTCAAACAATTACTTTGAAATTTTAGATGAACCGAACTATGAAAATCAATTTCCCCAAATTTCGAGGACAAGCAGAAGACCAGTTACCTCCTTTAATGATGAACTCAACAGAAGGAGAACTAGAGTCAATTACAATAAAGTAGCAGCATCAATACCTCGTAGAGCACATATTATAGCTGAACAGGAAACGATTGTACCCTCTAAACCATCCTTTGAATTCTCAAATTTTTTCAAAGTTTCTGAGTATGAAAAAATATTATCCAAAATATATTATTCAAATGCCTTAAAAGCACCAGCAATAGATGGAACTTCCAGTTCTAACCAAACCGAACATGATAATCTTACAGCACAACATACAAAGTTTGAATAAAAATAAAAATTATCTAGAACTTTACTTAAACAAATTTTCTGTCGATATATGCATCTTAAGCGAAATTTTTAATGTAGATGAAAATGCATCATCATCTTACGTAAACAATTATGGATTATTCTGCAAAAAAAGAATCGACAATTATGGTGGCGTTGCCATCTTGCACAAAAAAACTATCAAAATGAAAAAATTACCTTTTGCATCGAACTTAGACATCTTAATATGTCAAACTACAAACCTGTCTCAAAATTTAACGATTGTCTCAGTGTACTTTCCGCATTCTGTTAAATCCAATGTTTTAAAAACTGAAATATCAAAACTACTAATTTTTCTAAATGGAAAGTCAAATGTTATAATTGGTGGAGATTTTAATGCAAGATGCAAAGCATATGGTGACGTTTTTGACACGGTTCGAGGATCCACTGTGCAAACTTTGATGGACAGTTCGGCATTCCGATGTGTAAATGATGGCTCAGCAACTTTTAAAAAGAATCTTTTTGACAACTCCTTCGGTTCCGTGTTGGATCTAACTTTTACAAATATGTCTTCAACCTTTAATTGGAATGTAAAAAACACAAGCATTGGAGGGAGTCATCACATGCCAATCCTTATAAACGTAGATAATTTTTCATCAAAGGAACAATACTTCCTAGCAAAAAAACATCTCTTCAAAAACTTATCTAATCTCAAAATTGATTCCAATATGAATGATATTCAATCTAAATTACAGTCAACAATTAAAAATTCTACTTTTCCGATTACTACCGAAAAAAAATTCAAAACTTGGTGGAATGATGACATTACTATACTCCTACGTAAAAAGGATGCTGCAGAACAGAAATTCAACAGATACAAAACCACTGAAAATGCTTTATGTGCTATCAACGCTATATCTAATTTCAAAAAAGCTGTAAAATGTGCCAAAAATCGCGCAAAACGTCGCAAACTTTCAGATTTAAGCCAGTTATCTAATTCAAAATCGCTTTTCCGTTACATAAAGAGCTGTAAATCAGTGTTCGAACCCCTATGTGGCTCTAAGTGGAACACAGACAATAATGAAGCCTTCTTACGCCATCTGTGTGAACAGGTTCCCATTAATAGACAAACTATATCCGTTTCCATTTACAATAATCAGTCTACAGAATTCTCCATGGAAGAACTAAACAACGTTCTAGCGCAAAAAACTAAGCCGTCTGCAGCTGGTCTGGATGGAATCACATATGAAATGGTCAATAAACTATCCCATGAGAGTAAACAGAACCTTTTGAATTCTTTTAATAATTTATGGAAAAGCTGCGAGTTTTTTAAAGAATGGAGAAAAATTAAAATTGTTCCCATACCGAAAAAAGGAAAAAATCTAGATATTTGTACAAATTTTCGGCCAATTGCTTTAATTTCTGTTTTGGCAAAGATCGTAAACCTCATGGTCAAACAAAGGCTCAACACATTTCTAGATGAAAATAATATTCTTCCACCTAGATCATATGCTTACCGCAAACATGTGTCAACTTCAACATGTATAAATGACATACTACATACAATAAACACCTCAAAAGAAAAAAATTACAAGGTTCTTGTTCTCTCGATGGATGTATCGAAGGCCTATGAATGTGTCGATATAAATTACCTGCAGATGATCCTAATAGAAATAAACATTCCGCTACAGATTAGATCATGGATTATAAATTTTCTCTGCAAAAGGACGCTTTGTATGGGTAACTCCACACTAAATATATACAATGGGATTCCTCAAGGCAGTTGCTTAAGCCCAACACTTTTTAACCTATACACATTAGGTCTTCATGGATTGGCTGACGAAAACACCAACATTTTTCAATATGCGGATGATTTTATTTTGCTGGTGGCAAGCCCCGACTTCGAGAGCGCCAACAATATTCTACAAATAAAAACTAATAATATGGTATCCTTGTTAAAAAAACTTAACCTCGATGTGAATGCTGATAAAACTTCCATAATGTATGTGGCTAAAGGAGGTCGGAAAAATCCTCATATTTTACTAAATGGAGTCCAAGTAAACGTTGTTAAGTCCATTAAATTTTTAGGAAGGCATATTAAAAACAGCCTATCACTCAAGGAACATTACGAAGAGGTGATGTTATCCTGCAGAAATACTGTTAATGCATTAAAAATGGTCACAGGTCCAAAAAGTGGAATTCATCCCGCAAAAGCTGTAAACCTGTCAAAAGCGCTTGTTTTTTCAAAGACCGAATATGCAATATCATCAATGGCTCACAGGCCAACGTATATAAACAAGAAGCTAACAAGTTTTCAAAATCAGTTGTTAAGGAGAAATTTGGGTCTAGTACCTTCCACTCCAAATCATGTTGTATGCGCTCTTGCTGGTACTCTACCAACCGATCTAAGAGCTCAACATTTGGCGGCTAAAGAATTAATAAGACTTAAAATATACAACTTCTCTTTGTACGAATACTTCACTTCAAATATATCGAAAAAAACCAGTCTTGGATATGTTTATACAAAGTTTCGCACAGTATTTGATAATCTCAAAATTGGTTACAATCTAAATCCGACCAACAAGGTGGTTTTCATTTTGGACATTTTTAACACTAAAAAACACAATACACCAATGGAGTACATTAAAGGTCACTACTACGAATTAATTAACGGCTTCAGATCGGAAGGCGTATCTATTTGGGCGACTGATGCTGCAGTTTTCAACAATAATACTGGTTGCGCTGTTTGCAACATATCCTCCAATCAAAATTTCGTTTTCAAAATTAATGAAAAACTTTCTTCTCTTACCGGTGAGCTATGTGCAATTGAAAAGGCAATAGATTTGATGATTGAAGACGGTGTCAGTACAGCTGCTGTATTTACGGACAGCAAAAATGCTTGTCTTTTGCTTAAAAATAACACATCACACAATTTCACTGTGTACAATATAATGAATAAAATCATAAATTCGCAATTAACAAAAATCTCATTCGTCTGGATACCTTCCCATGTCGGCATACCAATAAATGAAACTGCCGATTATTTCGCGAAGCATGCTGCTAATGCTGGTTCACCAATAAACTTTTGTCTGTCGGTCACAGATGCGTCGAAACATATTGAAGTACTCCTGTGGAACGAATTTATAGAAAATTACAAGGATATCTCACGTACTAAAGGAACTTACTTTTACCAATACTTCCCGGCGCCTGCTAAACAGCCCTGGTTCTTATCATCCAACATGAAACCTGAAAACATAAAAATTGTTAATCGATTGCTTACTGGTCATACTTACACCAAGAAATATTTCCACAGAATTGGAATTGTTGATTCAAATCTTTGTGAAACCTGCAACGAAATTGAAGATGAAAACCACATTATTTTTTCCTGCAAAAAGTATCAGAATCATAGGAACGATTTTGGATTGTTCAAGAAGTTTAACAACTTACCAGAAATCCTGATGTCCAAAAACCAAAAAAATATAGATGAATTAATCAATTTCATTGCGCTTTGTAAAATCGAAGTTTGACTCTTTTGTAAATAATCGTCATCTTTGCTTAAATTTCACTTTTATCTATTTTGATATTATTCTTTGCTTTTGTTTTTGATTTCTTATTTACGCCATTTACATTATTATACCTTTGTAAACACACACATACTGTAAACAAAAAGAAAAAAGAAAATAAAAGAGTACTGATACTTTGCAAGTAACCTATAACCGGTCATGGTGAATGGGCACGAAAGTGTTCTAACCACCAACATACTTGACGACGTAGAAGTACAAAAAAAAAAAAAAAAAGAACGTAAAGTTGATCAAAGAAGGGGAATCAGCTTAAGTGTTGTCAAAAAGGACACAAAAAAATGCCAATTTCGGAACTGAATTTGTATTTATTTGATTTTTGCCTGTACGTGTGATGATCGTTTGAATGATTTTTAAGTTTATTCTCATTCGAGTCGAGCTTAATAAATGCAATGAAAAGAAAATCCAGGGAAATACGCGATAAAAAAGTCGTATGTTGATTGATGCGAAATTGAATCTGCGAATTTAATTGAAATTGTCAAAGTTCGAGTAACTGAGTATTTTTTGTTTTCTTTGCATATAAGTTTAATATTCACAAAAATCAAAACAAAAAAATAAAATAAATAAAATTAATTAATTTTTGAATTGTCACAAAATGATTTTTTTTTTATTTTTAGTATGGTTAAGGGAATGCGCTTTTGCATTATGCGACGTTTTCTTCTACAATTTGTCTTATTATTGTTAAATATTGGTAGATTCCTCTGATAAGAGTTTCGAGTCTAAAAATTACCACATATATTGCAGTTACATACCTTAAAATTATCAACATTAAAAGGTATGCCAATCACGTATTCATTGAAACCAGTTGTTGGGCATGTGGTTTTCACATAAACCGTCTCAATCACTTTTTATAATTATGAATTTGTAAATGTCAAAGTGTGCCGCTCGTTGGACCTTACTATGCAAATACTTTTAAAATGGCTAGAAATGATGCAACATGCGACTTTTATGCGCATCCGATTTCAGTTATACGCATCTAATTCGCCGCATAACATGACACATTTTTTCGTGGATCCACGAATATGTCACGTAAGTTTAAAGCTCAAAAAACTGATTTTTTGTAACAATTTACGCATCAACGTTTCGTCTTTGGTCTGCAGTTACTAAGAAGCTACGGTGAGCACGTTTGAGATATATATATATATATATAATCCTACATTAAGTTTAGCTCATTAACTGGTTGCGCGTCCCCATTATAAGAAAAACTCAAAAAAGTATGTATGTAACCAAGGTATATTTAATAAGGTAGCCGCATCGGCCCAGCTGTTGCACAAATAAATTTCAAAAATGTTGTTGTAATGTTGAACCAAAAAATTAAAAAACAAAATTATGAATGAAAATCTACGAATTTCGAAGACCTTTTTTGTCAATACTTTTATTAACATTTTCTACAAGAATTTGTGTAAAAAAATCGTGTCAATCTGTTTGTTTTGGCAAAATATTTTTGACATTCTGCTGTGTTTGCAGAAACCGCTTCCACCATAGATCAATCTCGATGAGATGCAATGGATGTGGAGAATGGGTGCATTTTCGAGGTTGCTCTGGAATGAACAGGATCCATGAGTACTGCGAAAAGAGTTACGTCGCTTCATGCTGCGCTAGCACGTCTCCCAGTGTGACTCAGGAGTCGTCGTCCGATTCATCATCTGAATCGTCGGAGTACGAGACACCCCCGCAGTCTCCTCAACAGCAAAATGCGCAGCATTTAACACCACATATTGCTGTTCCGCGCCCAGAAAATGCGTCGTTTTTGCAGTTCAACTGCGATGGTCTTCGCAACAAAATCAGCGAAATTGTAGAATTTATGAGTCGAAGGAGAATAACGGTCGGTGCGCTCCAGGAAACCAAGCTAACCGATAACTGTAGCTTGCAGCGTTGCGATGGTTACAACGTTGTGCGGAAGGTTGAGGCTTGAGCTAGACTCTAGTGACCCATATATGGAATGTATGGGGGTAGCAGTCATGTGTGGAACTGCCGAGGTAGAGTTGCTCAATGTTTTTATACCGCCGATGAATAGCTGTACGCCGCGTTACTTACCGGATATCAGTTCGCTTCAAGAAGGTAATAACCGCCTGGTACTAGGGGATTTCATTGAAGTCAACAGATTAGTATGCGAGCACAAAAGGAAAAAGTTGCAAGACCACCTGAAGCAATGTAGCAGTGCCACCGGAACAAGTAAATTGTGGGCAACGGTCCTTCCTGGAAGGAAGGATGACAAGACGGCTGTTACATTCAACGACGTAACTTTGACAGACCCGAAGAGGTGCGCGAGTTATTTTAACGGGAATTCATAGAGCACCCCGAGAGTGACAGGGCGAAAAGGAGTGTGCTACGTCGCATAAGGGCACTCCATGTTGAGGAGGATCTACCACAATTTACGAAGGATGATGTTGCAGATGTCATTAATAACGCTAAATCATCCAAAGCGTTGGGACCGGACAGAATTTCCATGGTAATGCTTAAGCAGCTGGATGAACCCGGAGTTGAGTACTTAACATCAGCCCTCAATTTGTCGTTAGCCACCCACATAGTTCCTGAAGCCTGGCAAGGATGCCAGCAAGGGTGAATCGTACAGGCCGATTTCACTCCTGTCACCGGTAGCGAAGACACTTGAGGCGGTTACCCAACACCAACATGGATTCCGTAAGATGCACAGCACAACAACAGCATTACACGCCATTTTCACCCATATTAGCAGAGGACTCAACCAGAACAGGCCGTGTAACCGAATAGTTATGGTTTCACTTGACCTATCGAAGGCCTTCGATTGGACAAATCTCCGACCGTGTTTGAAACGTTGGATAATCGACTATATGTGTGGACGCCAGTCGTATGTGAGTTTGATATTCCAAAACCACCGGACGGCATAGAGATCGTAATGTATGCGGATGATTGTACGATCATGGCGTCGGTCCCATTATTGATGATATATGTGAGAGGCTAAACGTCTACATAGCCGATCTTGTTAATTTCTTCCATCTGAAGAATATGAAAATATCCGCCACCAAATCAAAAGCCACACTGTTCACCACTTGGACGGCTGAAATGAAGCTCCCACTGAACATAGTGGCCGATGGAGAATTGATTCCGACCACCAACTACCCCAAGATACTGGGAGTAACGTTCGAAAGCCTTTTAAAGTCGTCTGCGCAAGCCACTGCTTTAGGCGATAAGCTGAGAAGTAGGAACAAGGTCCTCAAGTCGCTAGCCGGCAGCACTTGGGGCGCTGACCAAAAAACCTTGTTGACCTCTTATAAAGCAATAGGCCGGTCAGTGGTAAGCTATGCGGCTCCAGTGTGGTTCGCGAATGTTAGTGATAAGCAGTGGAAGAATATCTAGACCTGCCAGAATGCTGCCCTGAGAACTGCAACAGGGTGTCTCCTCATGACTCCTGTGGACCATCTTCATGAGGAGAGGAATATCTTACCCGTCCATCGTCATAATTATATGTTGTCGATGCAGTACTTGACTGGGTGCTATCGTCAGGTAAGATCTTCATGATCTAGAGAGAGAGATCCAAAGGTACAAACGTGAACCCCTAGATCAAGAAGCCTATCAAGCAGGTCTGAATGGTATTCACACGGACGCAGTCGCTAGACAGTAGAGCAATATCGTGTGAATACCATAATTGGAGACCACCCCCCATCCATCGCAGCAGTGGAGAAGCACCTGCCAAGGCAAACACGAGTAGTCTTAGCTCAACTAAGAACCGCCTCAATTCATATTGGGCAAGAATTGACGGCACGATACGTTGCACCTCTTCAACTGCCCAGCCGACTCATCTATCGCCGAATTCACTTTGGACGCAACCCGTTGAAGTTGCAGAATTTGGAGGTAGAGGAAGCAGAACCAGACGATGAATGACAAACTATATGTATTCTGTTGCTACAACAACAACATGTTCACACAAAATTTTAGACATCTAACGTCAAAACAGCGATCTAATTAAATAAATTCAAACGGACGTAACTACAATAACTGCAAATAGACGTAACTACACTTCTGTAAAAAACTAATGCACGCAATATTGAAGATAGAAATTCTGAACATATATTAATGTTACTTCTGCGATGTTTGATATTGAAAATAAGCGGTACCCCAAAATGCGGTATTTTAAAGATTTTCTTAATTTTTTTTAATTAGGATTTTTTCCACTGGGTGGAGAGTACCCTGTGCAAAGTTCTATCGCTATCGGAGAAATATTTAATGTCTTTAGTCCAACATTATATAAAATAGGTCGAAACTGTATATGGGATCTATCAGGCATGCCACAGAAATTAATTCCGTTCGGAAGTGGAATTAATTCCGTATTTAGCTTCTTGAAAAATCGAAAAACGAAAAATTTTTTCGGAATGAAACCACTTTTGATTTTGAAAGTGGAATTGAGAACTAGTCACTTTTAAATACTCTGAAATTACTTTAGTAATAAATATATTGTTTTTAATAGTAATAAAAATATTATTTTTAGTAATAAATTCACATAAAAATTCACATTTTTGGGTTTATTATTTCAAAATTTTGTAAGTTTTAGTTATCAATAAATGAAACAACTTTTTAACAAAGTGTTGTCACATGTTTTTTCTTGAAAACAACCACCCTTTTTCTTTAATAATTTGAATAATTTTACAATCTGGCACTACGAATGATATACTAAAGTAAAATTAGAAAAAAGAAAAACAAAACAAAAGTTGTCATTCAAAGCATTTTGTACAAAATGTAAGTATTTTAAAATGTATAATTTGGAAATGTAAATTAACTATTTGTTAATTTAGGGGAAACACTGGGATGTAAAGACAAAATTTTTCCCGATTCTCTTTTACGTTGTTTTTAATCATATGGTTTTGTTTTGATTATAGCAATGTTGCCATATTTCAACTAAGCAAAGCGATTTGTTTCAGTTTTCGGAATCTGTGACATGCCTGTATATCTAAATCTGAACCGATTTAACGAAACTTAACACACCACTCTGGACTCAATTCAGTACGCTATGCAAAATTTTGTGCAAATCGAAAGAAATATAGGGGCTTTAATGCACCATTTACACAAAAACGGACAAAAATATGTGTGGGAGCTATGTCTAAATCTGAACCGATTTCAACAAAACTTAACACACGTCACTCCGGACCTTATTTGGTACGCTGTACATATTTTATCCTCAATCGGATAATTATTACTAGCTTTGTTGTACTACAATGTTTTGTCAACAGTGATAGTGTGGACCGATGTTCTGATTAGTTTCTTCTTATTGTATCGTTCAATATGTTTTTGTAGTCAAAATCGATCCCTGGATATGTTATGTGAAATATTGGATTAACCCCATACCAGGAAAAACAGTTTCACGCCGTTATCAAGTCACCTCTGCCTCCACCTCCGTGTTTTCAGGTGGCATTCATAAAACGACAATGAAACTTGGAAAAAATTTTGTAAAGCGACCTTCTCACGAAATTGGAATAGCGACAAATGCTGAGGCATTTCATTTGGCCTAGCCTTCGAATATTGTTCCGAGAAAATAATAGCTCGATTGAAATCCGAAACTATAACTGCAAATTCATTTGCGACTTCATACTATTATATGTCGTGTGTTAATAATAGCTCGATTGAAGACCGAATCTGTAACTGCAGATTCATATGCGGCTTCATAGTACATATTGTCGTTATAGCGGAGTTGGATACCGAATCTGTTACTACAGGTTCGTTTGCGTTTCCACTCCATACATTTTGTTGAAATGTTCACACTGCACAATAGGGATGCAAAAGTTGGTACAATTGTACTAATTTTAATTTTTTTGAGATTTTCACTTGGAAATTTATAGGGACATTCTTGAATTAGTGTAGGTTCGAATTAAATCAAAATACTAAACTAAATTTTTTTAAACCGAGAATGGGGGGTCCCCTTAAAGTTGCAAAAACCAAATGGTGTATGCAACGGTTTAAAAACATAAGACACCAATGAATCCAAGTCTGCCATGCCATTTTTTATATGCAATTTTTCATTGATTTCAGAATGGTATGTGTATGTTTTTTAATATGTACAACTATCTATATTTTAGCATCTCTTGTATGTACCTAAAGTGGCGAAGGGTAACGTCCGACATTTGAATTTTCCTTACTGGTTACTGTTTTTTTTTTTTTTTTGTTCTTGCAATATGTACAAAAAATATAAATAATATCAAATTAGAAATGCAGTCTGAGGATGCCAGAATGCATGAAGAAATTTTTAAGTCTTTAAAAAATGACAATATATGCACTTGTTGGTCAATTGTGACTGAAGTCAAAAATGAACGAAACGAAGATGTTTCCTTATACGGTCGACTCCGCTTTACTGTAAGTCGCTTAACTGAAAAATATCGGATAAGTGAAATTGATTTCCTGCACCATTACATTTTAGGTTAATCGTCCACAATTTACTCCACATAAGTGAAACTTCGCATAACTGAAAATATCGGATAACTGAAATTTCCTTTCAAATTACTCCGTATAACTGAAAATTGTGAGAATGAACGATGACAGAATATTTTGTATTGAGGAATACACATCTTCAAAGCCCATCCTAATAGATATTTTTCTGCAATTATTGATTTTTGGACGTATAGAACGTATATATAAATTTGACGTCGAAGAATTTTAAGTTCGTTCGGCCAAACTTTTAAAACCATTTCGGAAATTAAAAAAAAACTCCATTCCCCATTTCTATATTTTATATACAAGTCACAAAGATGTACGAAAATACATTACCCAATGGGGAAATGCCAAAACTATGTTATTATTAAGGCCTTCAAGATGATAACCAAATTTTAAATAGAAACAATGTAAAAAAGAGACTCTATAATGAACAAATTTTGCAAGGAAGAATGTTACTCATTTACAGCCCCATATTACAGGCAAGTCAGCTATATTAAAAAATCTTAAATCGGCTAGTATGAAACTTTACACATAAAAAATACTGTTCATAATAAAAATCCTTTGAGCAGTGAACATGTCAACCAGTTTCTATTTCTATCGTATATTTTCATAAAATTAGAGTCCTACGAATTTGATATAAAATATGAATTATTGAAATTCCTAAAACTTGAAAATGTTTCCCTTATGAGAAGTTGGGATAACTGAAATTATTTTCAGTTAGCCGAACTCCGCTTAAGTGAAAACATCGGATAACTGAAACAAACATCCATATCCTTTTCAATAAAGCGGAGTCGACTGTATATCACAAATTTTTAGAGGGTAATTATATATTCCACATTCATCTACAAATGTGGAAAGAGTATTTTCATATCAAAATATAATTAAAACCAAAGAAAGGAACAGAATACATGCTTCGACTGCTTCAAATCTTAATTATTTTTTTATGTATGTTTTTATTAATTGTTAATAACAACAAAAATTTTATTAAAAAATATATAAAAAGTACAATCGGACTGAAAAAAGTACACTTTTTATTGAGAAGCCAGTACAGTTTGAATAATTTCATTTCGCATCCCTGATACACTTTTTATTGAAAACCAGTACAATTTGAATAATTTCAGTTCGCATCCCTGATACACATATGGTACCTATTACTTAAAATTGTATACTCCTTTCGTACCTATTATATACTTTTTTTGATCGTTCCCACGCCACTCTTACTCTTGAATTGTTCTGAAACAAACCTTACTTTTTCAAGGGAGTTGGAATGTTTAATTGAGAATTGTACTGAATTACTACTTTTTATTATTATTGTTTTGGTCTTTAATTATTCGTTAAATGTATGCGCTACTGTTTATTGCAACCATGGGTTAGCGTTTTTTACGTTTTAACGAGGAATTAACTGTCACTTGTTTTACCGCCTGCTTTAGCCATCAAGGAGTATCAACCTGTCATTAGGACAGACAATATGCATATTGTTGAACAGAGGCATATCGTTGCCAAAAGGTAATTTCGTTAACACCGATCAACCTACCACATAAACATTGAATTATTATTAAGAAAACTCCTGTGTTTTATTTGTTTCTTTTACTTTCCCGAACACGGCTCAACGTACAACATTCCCTACGGTCCACTGCTCGTCGCATTCGGCGTACCCTCAACTAAACACTCATATAAACCGAATGACTGTAGGTTGTCCGTGTGTCTTTAAAGACAACAACGAAGAGTTATATCACTGTTGAGACAGCAGCAATTTAATACTTTTTGTGCTGACTGAGCAACCAAACGACCCAACAAGCAGTATTAGGATATATGTGAGTATTAACAAACCAGTTCTTGTAATAGGAAGAGAAAATGATAATGTAAATATGATGATTTAGTTTGTGGCATATAACAATAATGTTTATTTATTTAGGTTTTCGTATTGGAACGACCGCTTACCAAGGGAACAGATATGGTTGATGTTGTTAACAAGTGTTTTATTTAAAAGACAATCTTTCTTCAACACTCAGTGGAATATTAAAATTAGAACATAAATAAAGTTACCAGGGTGGGAAATCGAAAGTTGTAACGTACTTAAAGAGTTTAATTATTTTATTTATTGTCAACTTTATGACTACATGGTTGTTGAATTGAAAAATATAAATTGAGTTTCGTGACACTATTGGCCGGTTTCAGAAAATACAAAAATTAGTGTAAATTGTTTTTGAATTGATAATAGAATCAACAGATATATTAACGAAGGTCCACGAATATAACAAATATAATAACAGTGTGTCAATGGTATGTCGCTAAACCTCATAATTTTAGATAGCAAATTCCGTTTTCATTTACATATTGAATCTTGTGTTAACACTAGAACGCCGAAGGTGGTCATTTTGACCGCTTTCCAATTTCAAGTACAAAAGCAACTGTGCATTTAATGACACTTTTTTTTTAATTTGGTAAATTTTTTATAATAAACGTAATTCTAAGAGGTACAAAAAGTCACCACATTTTAAAAAAAGTGTCATTAAATGCACAGTTGCTTTTGTACTTGAAATTGGAAAGCGGTCAAAATGACCGCCCTCGGCGTTCTAGTGTTAATAAAGCTAGGTATGATCCGTATATAACGAAACGTCAAAATGACCTCATTCTGAAATAGTCTTGGGCAATCTCGTTTAGTTCTGTGATCGAACGAAGTAGATCCTTTTTTAAAGTGAACTAGGTCGTTCACCTATTTCAGTTGCATATATCGTTCAAATAGTTACCTAGTTCAATTAGCATGGCAAAGTATTCCAATTAATTTCTGGCAGTTCAATCAACCGTAAAGAATGATGACCATTCATAATCATTCAAAGGACTTTCCTATCTATATTGGACACTTTTTAATGGGTGGTGTTCGATGGCATAACTTCATTGCACAATTGTTTGCACTGCAGTTTTTATTTTCGGACACCCTTGTCTCTTTTCCGTGGTTTCTAGCTCCACTGTTTCTACGGGAGTGCTTTGCTTTTAAATGTCGCTTCATATTTTTTATTGACCCTCCAGCTATACGTAACACATTACTGCAGCATTTGACATTTTAAGCACCGTATTCCATGAAATGGGACAATAATATATTACACGTACCTTCATTTTTAACAGATTTTATACGAAACTGTTCTTATTTGACGCCGTTCAATTGGTCTAAGTCAGAGCACCGGTGAATAACACTGAAGGTGTAGAAGAAAATACAACGTCATGTCCATGAAATGGGACAATAATATATTACACGTACCTTCATTTTTAACAGATTTTATACGAAATTGTCCTTATTTGACGCCGTTCAATTGGTCTAAGTCAGAGCACCGGTGAACAACACTGAAGGTGTAGATGAAAATACAACGTCATTCAGTGACCGACGGCGTTCAGTGAGGAACGTCTTGCAGAGACCGACTGCGTTTAGTAAACAAAATCGTTCAGTGAACGACAATAATACGAACGGAACTATGTCATTCACTCGTTCAGTGGACTGACTCGTTCAATTGAACTAGATCGTTCACGAACTACACAAGCTTATTCTGAAAGAATTTTTATTGTATAAAGAAATTATTTTTAAGTTATTTTTTATATTTTTACATTATCTACAATCATACAAAACGTTGTTATTATTTGTTTTCGGTGGGAGGACTCTCGAGTTTCCCTTTTTGAAAAATAAGAGCGCGGACAAAATGTTCCAAAAAGTGAAAGTGTTTTACTCTAAGAGTGAAATCGACTGGAAATATAAAAATTATTTTTTCCGATCTGTGTGTTCGTTTGTGTATCTAGAGTAGCAAACGGTTTTCGATGTTGTTGTAGTAATCTGGTAATATAAGAATTTACTTTATACAATAATAAAAGTAGTTTGATTATTTAATATTTCAGAAGAGGTCAAAATGACCGATTTTAGGCAATATAGGTATAGTACATGTGAATACGGTGAATGAAAGAAGGGGAAATCAGCTACAATGATTAATAAACGTAGTTCTATGTGGTACAAAAAATCACCAAATTTTAAAAAGCTGTGTCATAATATACACAATTTTTTTGTACTTGAAATTGAAAAGCGGTCAAAATGACCGCCTTCGGCAATATAATGTTAATATGGGTAGCCATATATTGCCATGTAACAGCTTTCTATAAAGTAATATTTTCATTACAAAATTAACCATAAATACACAGTATACAGCTCACTGCAGTTAATTTTTTGCGTAGATATGTACCAAAATTTGCTATTATTGACATGTAATTTTACTGTGATCAGGAATATACATAGTTTCTGCAAAAATATTTTTTCTAATCATCTATGGGAAACCAAACCTGAAATACAAAATTCCTGTAGTTCCATTACATTGGAACTATGTGACATAGTTTCATATATTTCTGGAACAACAACATTCTCCCAGAAGATACATTGAATGTTAAAATATGGATATACATTGAAAATGTTCAATTCAATTACTCGTTTTCAAACATTATAAATTACATTTTGCGATTTCAGCAGACAGATGGCGGCTAGAATTTTACCTGAACATAGTTCGAGGTGTTGTATACGTAATTACTTACTGATGTCAATATACGTTATAATTTAATACAAACTATTAAATATTAATGGGGTTTATTACATTTACTGAATTATATTTCATTTAAACCCATAAGATGACTTTTAATTACTAAAAAAGTAAGTTAGTATATATAACATTTAGCTTTCATCCATTGAGAAATCCATGTTATTGGAAAGAGAGTCCTTCTGAACGTATTCGTATATTTTACTCAGCTCTGGAGACTCTTTTATTGATTTAAGAAAATCTGTCAGTTGCTGATTTTTTTCTGAAAAATCGACAATAATAAAATCTTACATCCAATTCAAAAAATATATAAATTATCACCATACCTGCTTTTGGTATTTTTGACAGCGCCCACACAGCACGTAGAGCAGAACGTTTTAGCTCATCTTGTTTTTCATATTCCTGTTTCACGGAATTAGCCTTCACCTTGTGTGTGCATGTATCCCGTAATTGTTGTATAAATTGATCTAGTCCTACAATTAACAAAATTAGAAAATATGTTGAATATATACGTTAAACGGCAATATTAAAAAAATACAAACATAATTATATTGCAAAAAACAATTAGATGATTTTGCTTTTTTATAAATTAAAGAAAATATAAATATATTGCGTTACCATAAACAGGAACAGTACATAATTAAAAAAAAAAATTAGTTTACCCATGTTTCCTATAAATATATTACGGATATTTTAAGCAATAAAATAAAATTGCATATGTAATAAAACAAACAATTCCAATTACTACTATCATAATTTAAAATTAAATAAGTACATAAATAATATTAAAGAACCAATATAAAGTGCGTCGAAAGAAGCGCATCGTAAATTTATGTTATTGTTCAAAAACGATACATAGCTTACGGGAATTTAGTATCTCATTATCTGCATAAAAGGGGTTATTTGGTCATTATTGCCAGATAATTAACCTGTTTAAAAAATCATTCCAATGGAAGTATCGTGAAGTTTAATGCTCTCCGCTTATGGAGTTGTAGGAACCAGGGCTTACAATGCAACTTCATTATCTGAATAAAGGTATCTCATTATCTGAATAAAAGGCATTACTGCGAGATAATTAACGAGTTAAAAAAGTCATTCTAATGCAAGTATCGTGAAGGTTAATGCACTCGGGTTATAGAGGTGAAGGGATAAGAAATATTGACATTATGACTAAATTAGCAAACGATCTGAATTTTTCGTCAGGAGCTTTTGTGCTGATCACGTAATTTACATGCGATCTTTTTTGTTAATACTAATCTGCAATACGACAACCTATTCATAACTCGTTGCAGACGAATAATCAGCCGATGGAGGTTTTTATGTTTGAATTTATGAAAAAATAATATTTTTAAAATTTTGTTAATTTTAATGTGTGATTTCAACTGGCAACGCCACTGAAATTAAACTTAATATAATTGGTCTGTTCCCGTACTGCAAGAATCTACTAGATTTTACTATTTTCTTCGATAACATAAAGGAAATTTCGTTATCGTAGTAAAAAGTAGTAGATTCTTGCACTACGGGAACAGACCATATGAATATAAACTTTATTCAGTTGCCGTCGATAAGACTGTTTTGACACTTCTTCAACTATAAATATTAGTTCCGTTCCAGAACCTAAAAGAATCTACTCATTTTACATGTTTTGCAACTTTTTACTCGAAAACCGTTCCTCATCCCACAAAACTGGTAAAACATTGAATCAAATTTAAGAGAGCACAAAACAAAATGGCGTTCTCTTTGTAAACTTTTTACACGAGAAATTTGGCCGAGCAAAAATGGTAAACAGGAATGCCTACTTCTGATTGGCTGTTACGTTGATTTTGAAGTATTGCCATCTAATTTTGGCATATTTACTAGATTTGCGTTCCCGAACTTTTCGAATTATTTTGTACTCTGAGAGCAATTTTGAAATGTTTCCCTTTTAATAGATTTACTATTAAAAAAGTAGGGGAGACTGGGGCACCTTCGGCACTTTTTTTTTTAGAGCTCTATATCTCAGTACTTATTCAACATATATAACAACTTTATGGCTGATTATTGTCCTCGGACACTTAATTATAAAAAATAGTACCAAAAAGATATAAAAAAATAGTATTAGTTAAAAAATTTTACAGTTTTGTAAAAAAGTCAAATTTGCCGAATGTGCCCCAACCCGGGGTAGCTTCGGCATTTGATGGGGCACATTCGGCATAGCCGGGCAATTGTCATCGCTATCAGTCTGGTTGAAATTCTGATCCTCTAAAGGCTCTATTTGGTTTTAATACGCCACACAATGTTTGAATTATAGGGCTTTATTTTCTAGCGGCGGACGTTTACATCTCAAGGCAGCACACACCATCAGAAATAGGGGTTTTTATGGCATTTCCGTCAAAACAAGCACGTTTGATCTCATATATGCAATTTCGAACCATATTAAAGGATTAGTTTTATAGACAAACTCAAAAACATTTTAAGGAAATAATATTGCATAATCTGTATATGGCCGAATGTGCCCCACTTTAAAATGCCGAATGTACCCCGAATGTACTTTTTATAGTTTTTTCATTTTTTCCGATCAGTTTAGTAAAAACATTATATTTTTAAATATTTCCATAATATTACACATCGTAGTTAACCACTTTTTAATAATATTGTCTTAAAAATTTGGAAAGTTCTATACACGAAATACTTACGAAATGGATTTGAAATATTACAGAAACATCTATAAAAATACAAAAACCCATGTATCTAAATAAGCTTATTAGCTAGAAATTTCAAACTTTGTGTCAGTTATTTATTTCAATATTCGATACCTATGTATCGAAACTAGTGATGTACGGTGAGAGCTTCATATCGAAAACGCAATTGCCGAAGGTGCCCCGATGCCGAAGGTGCCCCGATGCCGAAGGTGCCCCAGTCTCCCCTACTGGAACAGACCAAACAAAAAATTGAATAGAATATTTCAGAAAAAGTAATTATCAGCCTTATTCTGGATATTCGTTGGGAGATATCTCGCATGTAAAAAAATTTTCGCTTACACATTCTCGGCTTATTCTAAATGCATAGGGAGACGCAAAAAATGCGAGATGCGGATTCGAGTTTTCGAAAATGGTGGTTGAAAAAAAGATTTGTGTGGCCACATTTGAATTTAAGTAGCAATGTGTGTTGCCCCATTGTAATTTAATTGTGTAATATATTTCAATATTTTATTTATTGATTTTTAATTAAAAATGTTTACTTTTTATTGTTATTTAAACTTTATAACAATACAAATGTGAAATATCAATAATCCGCTGTATAAATGCCTTGTAATTAAAAGAAAATAAATTAAAGTTTAAAAATATGGCAACCTACAATATGGCACAGCTGTTCATTGTTTTGATGCAACAACTACAATAGATTACAAATAAAAGAACATTTTTATGATGGCAATAACACAACGAATAATGGGAAGAAATCTGCGATTGAATTAATTCACAGTTTATTATTTCACTACATACTTGTATGCCTTTTTATTTAATTTCGATATTTATCTCCCCAAATTCCTTAAGTGGCCAGTTATGATTTGCTCCTACTCCTTTATTTCTTCCTTCAAATCATGCACACGATAATTTTGAAAAAAAATATATATTTTTTGTTGCTTTATTTTTGTTCTTTCATAATTCTTATTTTTTTCTTGAGAAACAGATCCTCACCCAAAAAGTCTGTATTTCGCCTCCAAATGCATCAAACTCGACTTAAATATTCCTTATTACCTTCATACATTCCTTGGCAATATTTGGTTCAGCATGCATCGTTATCAATAGGATTTCCAATGACATTTTATTCGTTGTTTTCCAGTTAAAAAATTGCTTACTATCATTTATAATATTCTAAATCGTCATAGAATAATAATACCAAATACAGACGACAGCCTTAATTTGAATTAATATTTACCCCTGACAGACGATAGTTTCTGCATTTATGAATCAGTTTTTTGTTTCAAAACTATTGTTTGTCTGTGTGTAGAAAGAAAATATTGGCATTTGTTTACATTATTTTTTAGGATTACATCTTTATGAAAAGGATATATGCCAGACAGGAAGAATAACAGCTATAATGATGATAAAACTGCGCCCAATTCGACGGAATGTTGTATTTTGCCTTTATTTCTAATTTTTATTTTCATAAACGTTAACAAATTTGACAACAATCAATTTATTTTCTACAGCATTGCCATATTGAAATTGGTTAATTCAGTATAAATTCGGTTTGATTTTGTGCATTTACAACACATAAAAATGAGGATAATGTACAAGTTAATTTGAATTAAGGCTGTTAATGCAAATTAAGGCTGTCGTCTGTCTAGGCTATAAGTATTGTGTAAATATTTTTCATAAAAATATTTATTACTTATGTTTTTGTAGTCAGCTCCCTTTGAATTTATTCAGAATACCTAATTTTTCCCCAAAGCGGATTTTTTCGCTTTCGAACTTCATTCAGAATAAGGCGAAAGCGAGAATGCGAAAAAATTTCAGGAAAATGTTGTTCAGAATAAGTCGATGGGGAAGAGCGAGTAAATTCACGTGGGATTGACATAAGGCTGTATATCTTACAAGGTCAGTGAAACTATTATTTGATAATGAAAATGATGTTAAAGGTGTTAATAGATGCCATTAGATGGCATTTAAGAGATAAATCCATTGGAACTACCATCAGTTATGTGAGTAGATGCTTATGTTTAGAGAAATGTTCAATCAACTGCTCATTTTAGCTTGAAGGCGTATTTACGGCTACTAAAAGATGCCGTTGTGTACTTATTTGAAGCCTTAAACCCTGCTTTCCTAAAAGCCCGGCGGTCAACAGCAACTCCTCATCTCTCAAAAGTGTGTGCAGCTCTGACGTTTTTTGTGGAGGGAAGTTTTCAAAAGTTCCATGGCAACGACTCCAACCCTGACATGGCTCAACCCATAATGTCGGTGGTTTTGGCCGAAGTTATCCGGCTAATAGAGGAAAAAATGTGTAAGATTTGGATTGTTTCCAAATTAACAGAAGAGGAAAAAGGGAAGAATACAATTTTTTATTCGAAAACAAAGTTCCCGGTTGTTGTCGGATGTATTGATAAAACACACATACATATCATGGACCCAAAAAAAGATGTTCGCCACTCTCTGCCATTCATTTGGAATGCGTGTTGGTTGGCCATAGCAGTTAAGGTCTTCTGAAATGCCCTTCCACACATCATCGATAGTGGCTTTGGTTTGACCGAAAGTCCGCACGCCGCGTGCTACATTTGGGTGAGCTTCCATCCGGGCAATTAAGACCTTAAATTATTCTATTGTAGTAATATTAGCCATTATGGAAGCCTACAATTTTCAGTTATTATTTTTAAACACTAATAAGCAGCAACCAGAAATAAATGGTTGCCGAAAAATTTTATTTGAAGCAACTGAAGTTGACAACAATTGCCATTCATAATTCAAATTTGGCAACTGGCAACGCCACTAAACTATGGTTACCATACCATGTGTGTTGCCCCATTGTAATTTAATTGTGTAATATTTTTCAATATTTTATTTATTGATTTATTTATTATAAATGTTTACTTTTTATTGTAATTTAACTTTATAACAATACAAATGTGAAATATCAATAATTCGCTGTATAAATGCTTTGTAATTAAAAGAAAATAAATTCAAGTTTGAAAATATGGCATGTGAAACAGCTGTTCATTGTTTTGATGCAATTTGGTGCAACAACTACAATAAATTACAAATAAAATAACATTTTTTATGATGGCTAAAACACAACACACAATAAAGGGAAGAAATCTGCGATTTAATTAATAAATTCACAGATTATTATTTTACTACATAATTGTGTGCCTTTTT
The DNA here is from genome assembly GCF_032173495.1 of Musca vetustissima. Taxonomy (NCBI): domain Eukaryota; kingdom Metazoa; phylum Arthropoda; class Insecta; order Diptera; family Muscidae; genus Musca; species Musca vetustissima. The sequence continues at coordinate 48,536 of NW_026878655.1, read as the reverse complement.
ATTAAATTTCGATATTTTATCTCCCCAAATTCTTAAAGTGGCCAGTTATGTTATGATTTGCTCCTACTCCTTTATTTCTTCCTTAAAATCATGCACACGATAATTTTGAAATATATATATATATATTTTTTTTTGTAGCTTTATTTTTGTTCTTTCATGCAGCCTTATTCTGGATGTCAATTCCACGTGAATTTACTCGCTCTTCCCCATCGACTTATTCTGAACAACATTTTCCTGAAATTTTTTCGCATTCTCGCTTTCGCCTTATTCTGAATGAAGTTCGAAAGCGAAAAATTCCGCTTTGGGTATTAGGTATTCTGGATTACAGGGAGTAGGAGAATGAGATGAAATGTTGTGCGAAATTTTTCGCTAATAAATTCAAAGTGAGTTGACTACAAAAACATAAGTTATAAATATTTTTATGAAAAATATTAACACAATACATATTCTATGACGATTTAGAATATTATAAATGATAATAAGCAAATATTTATCTGGAAAACAGCAAATAAAATGCCTTTGGAAATCCTATTGATAATGATGCCTGCTGAACCAAATATTGCCAAGGAATGTATAAAGGTAATAATGAATATTTAAGTCGAGTTTGATGCATTTGGGAGGCGAAAAACAGACATTTTGGGTGAGGATCTGTCTCTCAAGAAAAAAATATAGAAAAACCAAATTTGCCTAATGAGCCGCTTAACAGTGAAAACTTAAATACAAATTATGAAACAACCCAAAAAAACTACAAAAAAATATATATTTTTTAAATTATCGTTTGCATTATTTGAAGGAAGAAATAAAGGAGTAGGTAACTTTAAGAAGTTGGAGAGATAAAATATCGAAATTAAGTTAAAAGGCACACAATTATGTGCCTGTGTTTTTGCCATCATAAAAAATGTTCTTTTATTTGTAATCTATTGTAGTTGTTGTACCAAATTGCATCAAAACAATGAACAGCTGTTTCACATATCATATTGTAGGTTGTCATATTTTCAAACTATAATTAATTTTCTTTTAATTACAAAGCATTTATAAAGCAGATTCTTGATATTTCACATTTGTATTGTTATAAAGTTTAAACAACAATAACAAGTAACAATTTTTAATAAAATAATCAATAAATAAAATATTGAAAAATATTACACAATTAAAATACAATGGGGCAACATACATTACAACTTAAATTACAATATGGCAACACACATTACAACTTAAATTATAATATGGCAACACGAATCTTTTTTTCAACCACCATTTTCGAAAACTCGAATCCGCATCTCGCATTTTTGCGTCTCCCTATTCATTCAGAATAAGGCAAGAATGTGAAAGCGAAAATTTTTGTGCATGCGAGATATCTCCCAGCGAATATCCAGAATAAGGCTGATAATTTTTATTTAGGTTTTTCACTGTTAAGCGGCTCATCAGGCAAATTTGGTTTTTATTTATTTATAATATCAATACAAAAAGGAAGCCTAAGAGGCCTATTATACATGTATTGTTAGAAAAGATTCTATGCAATCAATAAGGAAATTCATAACTTAACTTAATTTAAGGGGACCCCCCATTCTCGGGGTCAAAAATTTTTTTGATTTTATTCGATTCTACACTAATTCAAGAATGTCTCTACAAAATTTCAAGTGAAAATCTCAAGAACTCTTGAAGATATAGCCGATTTATTCTGTCAGCATCAGGTGACGGCTAAAGGGCTTCTCAAACTTTAAATGCGTTTTTCTCTTTTGCGAATGGCGGACACGATAACTCAAAAACTAATAACCCAATCGATTTCAAATTTTTACACGTTTCTCTGTGAGTGTATAGCTATCGTATGAACTAGGATAAAGCCAATCGGTGAAGATCTTCCTTATTTTTTAACTTGGTTTTTGGTAAAAAATCGGCGATTTTCCAAAAATATTTTTTCAAAGTTCCGCCATTTTGTTAATTTTAGAGCGAAGTCAATAATCCTAGTTCATACGAGAGCCAGACATGTACTCTTTCTAACACCGTTGGAATTTTCGGATTCCGATGTTCCAGTGAGGAGTTATCATGCCCGCCATCAAAAATAAGGACTTTTCTTTAATTACAAAAAACAACAAAGCAATAACAAAAATTTTTTGTAAATTATTTTTCTTATTTTTTTAAATCTTCAAATATATATGTGCAAAGTTACAAACCTTAACAAGAATTGGTGTTGATTTACCAGCCCATTGAAAATCTTGAAAAATTAAAATGGGTGGGGTTCCCTTAAACGAAATTAAATCAAAATATAATATTTATAAGTGGCTCCCCAGCCATATGAATATTGTATATAAATTATTTTTAATCATGGGATAGCCCTATAGCAATCAGCCATTTATATGATTTATTTCATTGTAATGGGACCTTAGTTTTTGCTTAAATGTATGATAAGAGTATGAAAATAGTTTAAGACTGTTAGGAAGATAGTTCCAAATGCGATAGACACTAACAAGATATGAATGTTCATAAATTGAAGAGTGAACCAAAGGAATATCGATTTGAATATTACGCGTAGAACGAATAAAAGAAAACGAATTTGATAACATTTCAGGTTTTTGGGTTTTCATATCTTTATAAAAGTGCAATATTATTCTTTGGCAAAGATAAACTCTAAAGCTACAACCTAAAAATGCATAAGAGTACTCAATTGCACTAACGTAATCATATATATGCAAAGAGTACACATATCTTATAATTTTTCTGAATATTCTTTCTATTTTATCAATATTATATGACTAAGTTCCTGAATAAATTTCAATGTCGCAATCAATTAATGTCATCATTCAGGAAAAAACCAGTAGAATCCTTACAAATCTGGGGGTATATGCTCTAAGGCTATAGAGTCTTCTCAATATAAGACAAATTTTGTTTGAGAGAGCATTTATATGACTGCTAAAATTAAGGTTGGAGTCCAGTATAACTCCAAGACATTTCAGGGAATCAGTAAATTCATACAGTGCAGAATAACATATCTGACGATTTCTGGAATGGAAAATTATACATTTTTTTTACGGATTTATTTGAAGTTGATTGCGAACCATCAGATTATATATATTACATAGGTGGGAGTTAATGCTATATTCAGAAGAACCAGATTCAAATAATAGAAAAATGTCATCAGCAAAGACAAAGGGCTGGCGGCAAATCTGACTTTTTAAAAGATTTATTATATCATTGATATAAGAAAGAAAAAGTATGGGTCCCAAAACTGAACCTTGTGGTACTCCCGATGTCACACACCCAACACTAGAGCAGAATCCGTTTGTAGACACATATTGTCGCCGATCAAATAAATAAGAGAAAATTAACTTGCACGCAGTTTTTGAAAAATTAAAATTATCAAAAGCTTTCGTTAAATCCAACGAAACCATTATACAGCTTATATTATCATCCAACTTTTTTCTGATAGAGTCAGACAAAGTAAATAATGCAGATGTTGTGCTGTAGTTAGATCTAAAATCAAATTGATGTGGGCTAAAAGAAGAAAATAATCGATAATCGCCCATGTGACATGTTCCAAGAGTTTTTGAATTCCCATACTTTTTTAAATTCCCATGTTGTGCAAAATGGTGTGCTCAATTTCGAGCGAAAGTGCGGCTCGAAAGCATAGCTGTGTTCAATATGTTACGAAATGTGTTCAATAAAAAACATATGTTTCACTGGAATTTGCAATTTGTTTACGAACAAAATTAAGAAAAAATATGCCTGCTGGCTTATTAATTGCTCTGGTTTCTACCAGAAAAAGTATAATGATACTGGAACGTGTTAAAATAAGCATTTATGAATATTTTGAGAGAAGTGGGTCTATTCATAAACAAGGGTGCCATTCCCGAAAGCCTCCAGTTAGCAGGTACCTTAAGATTTCTGGCTGTTGGTGGGTTTCAGAGGGTAGTGACAAATGATTTAAATATAAGTGTTGATCGCACAACAATGTATAAAATATTGTGGAGAGTAATGAAAGTCCTGGAAGACAAAGTGTGTGCAAGCTGTGGACAGCTGCAGACCAGGATCCAGCCATGATTCTTTTATTTGGCATATGAATGCAGCTAGGCAGCATTAACAAGAGACATTTTCTGACGCCCTATAAACAAGTGGAGCATGGATCTTGTCGACATCGATATAATAAAGTGCACACATCTGCAAGAAACATTATTAAAAGGACTATTGGAAATCTTAAAAGTAGATTTTTTATAGATTCTATTTTTATTTTGATCATATGGTGGTTGAGTTGTCAGATTGATCTCAAAAATGTTACGCGCTGTTTTTGATAAAAGGAGCCCTTTTTTGTTTTCTTTAATTTTACTTTAAAAACTAATGTAAATACTGTATTTTTTAAATAAATATTGTAAAAACACGTTAAATATTACTTCAGCGTTCTTTTTCAACTAGTACGTGCTCAGAAAAACACGTACGATCTCATTTCGTTTTCAATTCACAAGGCTATATGTGCTCGAATTGTATTCCCAATATTTTTTTTGGGAATTCGGAATGGAGCACACCAAATTTGGGAAAATGTTTCACATTCGAGCAAACTCGAAATGCAGCACATGGGCGAATGTTCCAATATTTGACTTTTCATAATATTTTCAAGAATTTTAGACATTGAAGGAAGTATAGTAATTGGTCTAAGATTGTCATGATCAAAACTGCGATCTTTAGGCACAGGAACAACACGTCCAAGTTTCCAATCTGACGGAAATTCAGAAGTAGTAAGAATTGTATTTATGAAATGTAATAAATACGCAGAAATTAGTGGAAAAATAATTTTTATAAATTTTATAGGAACTAAATCATGTCCAACAGATTCAGATTTAACAGCGTTAGTGTACATAATCAAGTCTGTATGTGATATAGAGTTAAAAAAGAAGGAATTCTCACTTTCAGCAAACGTTTCAAAGTTGAAAGAATAATCATCACTAGTATTCATATTGCTAAGAAATTTATGTGCAATTCATATTGCTAAGAAATTTATGTGCAATAGCTTCAACATCAGCCTCTTCTAGCGCCACACTTTCGTCTCCGATACAACCTAACGAACGAATTTTCTTCCACATCTGAGAGTTGTTAACATTAGAAAAATGCTTATAGCCATATTCATAACGAGCTTTTCTGATGGTAGCCTTGGCCTTATTTCGTAAACGACAATATTCTTTCCAATTTTCCTCAGACGAATTTCGAAGAAATTGTCCGTATGCTTTATCTCTGGCTTTCCTTGCGTTTATTATACTTCTACAGTTCATCCAGGAGTTAAGTATGATTGTTTTTATTCTTATATTTGGAACACTGTTATGAAGGATGTTTATTGCACGATTTAATTCAGACAATTGTAAATCAACATTATTTGTGTGATAGATAGGCATTAAATCAATACCATCAAGCTGTTCAGACAAATCATCATATGTAAGGCGATTGTAATCTTTTATCTCGGCACATCCATTATTCAAGGTTGGAGAAAATTGAACAGACATATAAATAAAACTGTGATGGGAAGAGAAGAAAGGAAGTTGTAATTGATTTTTATGGGCAACACAGCATGGATCACTAACCAAAAAAGAATCTAATAATGAAGTACTTTTAATTGGTATATGGATATGTGTCGGTAAACAGTTATGTATAGGATGTAGTCCACATCTTGATGCAAGTGATCGGAAATTGTATGATTTGCTAGGATTAAAAAGATTATAGTTAAAATCCCCCATAACAACTATGTTGGAATAACGACCAAAAATATTAGCATGAGCAATTTCAAAATCTTCAACTGAACCATTAGGCAAATAAACAACGCCAACGACAATTGATGAGTCTTTTCCAAAAACCTCCACAAACAATGATTCGCATTTGCCGTATTGTACACCACGGAAAATAACTTTAAAACGTAAAGCATTGGATATATAGAGACATACACCACCAGCTCTGTGAGGAAACAGCTAATTCGGTCATTTCTGATTAGTTTATAATTAGGTATCATTAACGAGCTTGAAAAAACATTGGGTTTAAACCACGTTTCAGAAATTCCAATTATATCCAATCCACAATCATGAAAAACATTCTTAAACTCTTCTAGTTTAGCATTAGAATATGATGGGCATAAGCTTTGAGCATTAATATGACCAATATTGATATTGTTAACAAAAGACAAAGATACGTTTTTAAGAATTTGATTATCGCTCGCTATAGGGCCAAGGTTTGCATTATGGTTCATTATATTTTATACAATATTCATATTTTAGGGGGAGCCAAAAACTAAAACATTTCTTGAAAAAGCAAAAAATATACATTTTTATACAGAAAACAATTCATTAATTTTTCCACCTGATTGAAAATAATTCAGAAAAAGTTATAAACAAGTGAATAAGATCATATATGTAATATTTGAAGTTAAATCAGATTTAAGGATTATTTTCAAAAAGATCCACACATTCTTTATAGTTGACTATCTTTACGTCCTTATTTGAAAATATAACTTTAACTTTGAGACTTTCTCTAAATATAATACTAAAATTCGTTATTTTCTTTTCATTTCTTAAATTCATACAAAACTTTAAGAGTTTGATAGCCATGTGTGAATAGTTTTCGTTTAAGGAAAACTCTGTCTTCACATGAACCTCCAATTATATCAGATACCTTTAATGATTTTGATTTATAATAAGCAGAAATAAGGTGATCACGTTTGTTAATATTATTAAATTTAGTTAAAATTGAATGTCGAGCCTTAATATATAGGACAGTATGAATGTCTACAGGAACAATGTCAACTTTTAAGAAAGCACAAAGTCTGCTTTTCCACAGGCAAATTTTTATTTGGCAAATACTGAATTTGTAGGCGAGAGGAGTGCGAGAAAGAAAAACAAAAATTTGCCTGCTTTGCTCTGTTCGTTGAAAACAATTTTGTTGACATTTCCTTTTGAACCTATTCGCTTTACTGACACACAGCCGGCTTTTGTTTACAAACCTGTTGCTTTAATTTGTGCAAGTGAAATTTAATTTTTGCAATTTATATAATAAAATATATAATAAATAAAATATTAAAAAAATCTTTAAAATGCAAACACTTTTGACGTTTTTTTTTTCTTTCTTTCTTTTGTATTTTGATTCGCAAATAAGGCAAAGAAAAATTTGCTAATGGAAAAGCAAGCGAAAATTTCAAAGGAGAAAACAAAAAAATTTGCCAAATAAAAATCTGCCTGTGGAAAAGCGGACAAAGATAAGTGACAACATCTTTCAATTTTTCAATGTTTCCAGGTAAACCAGTTATAAAGATATCGGATCTATTCAACTTATATTCAATCATATGATTTTGTAGCTCCAGCTGAAGAAACTTATTATTGTTGGAATTATCCTTTGTGACAACAAGCTTTCTGCAACGACGTACGCCATCTCGAATGTCTTGCAAACTCGCTGATGAACTCGCTCGAACGAACCTCTTCCAATACAACCTCAAAACTTTTCTTTATTTCTAGTTGTTCCTTCGTCACATCAATTCCAAGCATCCGAAGAGAATCGCTAAGAGCAGCAAATTAATTTCTTACTTCAAGCTTAAATGCACCATCTAAATTGTCCGGAGGGTTCTCCATACAGCTTACACATGTATATGCCAGATTTTTATCCAACATATTAAACACAGTTTTAGAGACATTTTCGCAGTCTGGTTCCAGTAGTTGAATCACTACAAATCCCACATGGATAACTCATTTTAATATATTAGACTTAAAAGTCTTTACTTTTTGTTTCTTTAGATCTTATGTTCAGTGGAAAAAACAACAGGTTGGCAATTTTAAATAAAGACGGCTTTAACTTCGAATGAGTGGCACAGTATTATGTATCCTAATTACGAAGCGATCACCAAAAGGACAGCAAAAAAGCACAGTATGGCACGGCCAAAAATGATTAATGTACCGCTTTGCAACAACAATAACAACAGCTTCAACTCGTACAAAGTGCATGGAAAAAATTATTGCTTTATAATGCTTTGCAATGCCTGCCAACAGTAAATTCCATATATTTGGCTTAACAAATGTTCCAATATATTACTTTATAACCACACTACATTCACTCTTATTTTTTTTAGCTTAATATTTAACTTTCAATCAGGAGGATTTTTAATGCACGTTTACAACTGCATAGCGTTGCCGTAAAATACCACAGGTGGGGCACCTTTGAACATACCCAGTAAACTCCAATAAAAAACGGAGTTTTTAACTTTTCAAAAATTTCAAATGGGCTAATAAGATTACGAAATTAGCTGTATTTTTCACCATATACATTTTCGTTTTTAAGTAATTTTAATTTTTAACAAATTTTGATCAGGATTTTTTTTATTTTCGAATATTATTGCATATATTTTTTAATAAATAAATGCATTTCTGATATATATGAATACAATACATATATATTTGAACATAAACACTGTAAAAAAACATGCCGTTCCAAAATACCAATACCAGGGTGCCCCCCCTAGGGGGGGGGGTGTAGTTTTAAACACTTTGACTTCGTCCATTAAAACAGTATTAAAATATGTATATCAAGCTTAAAGTATGTCATATGTATATTCATTTTAAAAGTTACATATGTACCTATTAGTTAAAACATATAAAAAACCAAAAATTATAACATTAAACATTTTATGAGGCTTGAAAAAAAGTGTTCAAAGGTGCCCCCTCTCCCCTATATGTTTTTATAAAATTAGTTTCACTTTTAATGTTGATCAAATCTGTTATTCAAATAAAATTTACAAGTTTATATAATATTGAACCTTTTTGGGGGAGATACCAGAGAGAGCAGACGGGTCCCACTTTCGAACTTGATCTAGGCCTACTAAAGCTAATAGTTTGTGCAAAATTTAGTTCTAATCGGACATTCCATTCCCCTGATATTACATTTATAAATATTGAAAAATGTGACCCTTTGTGTGGGAGGTTTCAGAAGGAGTAGACCAATGGGTCCCATGTTTATAACTGATCTAGGCTTGGTAAAGGTAATAGGTTGTGCAATGTTTGGTTCAAATCGGACATTCCATTAGCCTGATATTGGATTTATAAATATTGAAAATTTTGACCCTCTGTGGGGGAGGTACCAGAAGGAGTGGACCAATGAGCCCCATCTTCCTTTCGTTATAATCGGATAGACCGTTTGCATGGTATTATGAAATTAATTTTTTTTTTGCATAATTTTGACCATTTTGTGGGGGAGGTGCCAGAAAGAATGGACCGATATTCCCCCTCTTCGAACTTAAACTAAGTTTGGAAGAAATATTAAGATGTGCAAAGTTTGGATGAAATCGATTATTCCATTCGACAGTTATCGTGCTCATCAGACAGGCAACGGACGGCTATGTGTAAATCGACACCAAATTTTCTGAAACGGATTTGGTCCAAAGAAACATGGAGCCTAAAACCAATATTTCGATGAGGCACATTTTCACCGTATCAAAGTGTATATACCCTCATTAGCCATAAGGCTGAGGGTAGAATGAAGACATCTTCATTAATATTGAGCTACGGTTACGTGGAAGTCTTATAAATGTATTGAAGAAGAATTTAATTAACACTAGATTGCCGAAGGCGGTCATTTTGACCGTTTTTTCAAGGACAAAAACAATTGTGTATATTAACACAGCTTTTTAAAATTTTGTGACTTTTTGTACCACATAGAACTACGTTTATTAATCATAATTGCTCCTCCCTCCCCTCTTTAATTTCCTGTATTCATATGTGCTATACCTATATTGCCTAAAAGCGGTCATTTTGACCTCTTGGGAAATATTAAATAATCAAATGACTTTTATTATTGAATAAAGTCAATTTCTTAAATGACCAGATCAGTACAACAACATGAAAACCCGTTTGTTACCCTAGACACACAAATGAACACACAAATCGGCAAAAATCAATTTTATATTTCCAGTCGATTTCACTATTAGAGTAAACACTTACTCTTTTTCGAACATACTCTTATTTTTCAAAAAGAGAAACTGGTGAGCAAACAAATAATATCAACTTTTTATATAATTGTAAATAATGTGAAAAGTATTAAAAAAATGTTAAATGCTTATCATATCGATCCATATTCGCCAAAAAAAAAAAACGTAACCCTCAAATTTGAAATTGTACAGTAGAAGGTTTCTTTTAATAAATTCGGATATAATAAAGCTATTATTTTGAAATTTAGAACTATAGTTTAAAACAAAACTAGTTTATAACAAAACTATAGTTCTAAATTTTAAAATAATAGCTTTATTAAATCCGAATTTATTAAAAGAAACCTTCTACTGTAAAATTTCAAATTTGAGGGTTACGTTTTTTGGCGAATATGGCTCGATATAATTTTCGAGAATTCGACAATAGTACGTTTAATTTTATTTACACGAAAGATTTACAACCGAAAACCATGTTTGACGAAACGGTAATTGCATCAGTCAAGAAATAATCGTAAAAATGCACGCACCTTTTTCAATAATAAATGAATTAATGTTCTATAGGAACAAGGCTCGGTTATACACAAAAAAAAATCTTCAATACTGTAATGTTATTTAATGTGAGATCAATGCCATGGTATTGCAAACCATTTATTTCAGACGTTTCCTTCCATTCATCTATTAAAACCGATGTCCGTTAAATTCTGCTCAATACCGGGAAAGTTGTCGTATAAACATATATCAAAGAAATTGATGAAGATATTCCCAATAATTGGCGCAATATAGGCGTCAAAGCATTATATCAATATTGGTTTGCCAGAATAAGAGCGCGTTTAAACTACTAAATCCACTCGATTTCGAAAATCAATTCCATAACATATACATCAATTTAAATCCGTTTACAAATCCAGTGGATTATATTTGACGTATATGACAAAGTAAAACGAGTGGATATTGTAAATCTAAACGAACTTTAAGGAGAGTTAATGTTTTCATCGACAACAGCAAAGGTACATTTGGAGCCGTCCCATCATAACGGAATCGTTGCGGGAGAAGACTTTAAAAATGTTGCATGATGCCCATTGGGACATTATTAAAATGAAGCAACTTGCTCGAAAATATGTTTGTTGGAACAATATCGACTTAAATATAACAAAAATTGGTTCTGATTGTGAAATATCCAAATACAAAATCAAGCTCTCAGTAAAAATAGAAATGCGTGCTTTCATTAAATATTTACATAAAAAATGTTTATCGGGACAAGAAATTCATAATGATATGGCGAATGAGTGGGTGAAAGTGCTCCATCATATGCAACAGTAAAAAATTGGGTTGCTGAATTTAAACGTGGTCGTACAAGCATTAAAGATGAACCGCGTAGTGGACGTCCAAAAACAGCAACAACAACAGAAATTGTAGCCAAGGTGCACTATAGGTATTAAATGATCGACGAATTAAAATGCGTGAAATTGCTAATACATCATGGGCATCTCAAATGATCAAATCCATTTAATTTTGCATGAATTTGCGGCATTTGTTAGCAGCCGATCAAAAACGCATAAGAATGAAAGCGGAATTAAATGGATTTTAAGCGTCGTTTCATAATTGTTGGTGAGACATGGACAAAAGAACAATCCAAACAATGGACTAATTTTTCATGAAGACAACGCACCAGCACACAAGAATGTTTTAACAATGGATGAAATCAACGAATTAAAGTACGAGTTGCTTGATCACCCACCATATTCTCCTGATTAAGTGACTTTTACTAGTTCACAAATCTAAAAGAATTCCTTAACCTGAAATTGTGTTTCCCTTCTACGTATATTCCTCCGGAGAAGATTTTGACAAACAACAAACGCTTTATAGAATACTTGAATATATTATTCAATTATTTTTATTTTATCGAACGTTCCCATGCCTCACATTCCCACCCCTGCCGACCGAAGGGCCAACCTCCCCTTTCGCAGGGATCGAAAATCAGCTACAAAAAACTAATTCAACAGCCAGTTTGTTATTAAGTTATATTATTCATTTAAAATACAATTATATTAGATTTTATTAGTTCTATATTTATGCAAAAATCTACGTTAGAATATACAGAATTGAAATCAATACACATTTTACTAAGTGGATCTCCCATAGAATAATTTGTGCGATGAAAGTGATATAATAATATCTACTGGATCGAAAGGAAACATTTATTCTAATAGATGAAATTAGGAAGTCTGAGGGTATATTACCGTTTAGTATTTTAACTACCATCAAAGTGTTCAACATAATACGTCTACTTTACCTACATTAAGGTAATCGAAATTTTACACAATTTTTTGAGTTAATTCGAATTCCTGCTATATGTACTCCGGAAGATAATCATCATCCAACATTATATATAACCATGAGCCATAATTCTACAATTAACGAAAGTTCATGTAACTCATTTAAAAATATTCTTAACTATAAAAAAGCAAGTTTTCGAAAGCTTAATTCTCTTATTTCATCTGTAAACTGGACAACTGCATGTCAATGTAAGAATCACACCGATTTTGAATTTATAATAGATAAATTTTATAATACTTTAAATAAATTTATTTCTGAATGTGTTCCAACTGTTACAATTAGAAATTCTGACAGATATCCATGGAGTTGAAACATTCGTGGATCTTGGTATTTTAATGGATCCAAAGTTAAACTTTAACAATCATGCTATTTCTATGGTAAAAAAGCCTCTGATATATTAAGTTTTATAAAACGGTGGGCCAAAGAATTCTCGGATCCTTATATAACAAAACAACTATACACGTCTCTAGTTAGACCTATATCAGAATATGGTTCTGTTGTATGGGATCCTCAATATGCAATATATTCCGATAAAATCGAATCAGTGCAGAAACAATTCTTACTTTTTGCACTGAGAGGTTTACATTGGAATTGTGATTTTGTGTTGCCTTCTTTCACTAGTAGGTTAAAATTAATTCGGTTACCTACATTAAAAAGTAGACGTATTATGTTGAACACTATGATGGTACTAAAAATATTAAATGGTAATATACCCTCTGATTTCCTAATTTCACCTATTAGAATAGATATGTAGACTTTCATCGCACAAATTATTCTATGGGAGATCCACTCAGTAAAATTTGTATTGATTTTAATTCTGTGTACTCTAATGTTGATTTTAGCAAGAATGTTGAACTTATAAAATCTAATGTAATTGTATTTTTAAATAAGTAGTGCAACTTAAACAGTGGTTGGAGTAGATTCTGTAGCTGGTTTTCTATTCCTTTCTCACATTCCACCATAATGCGGATTATGGTGTGTACGCGATCCCTACGAAAGGGGAGGCCGCCCCTTCGGTCGGCAGGGGTGAGAAAGTGAGGCGTGGGAACCTTCGTAAAAAAAATTATTTTTAACCTGCCAGTGTAAGAAGGCAACTAACTCTGTAACCGGCGTTTACCTTAGACATGCTGAATTAATAAAACAAGCTTCAAACTCAATGCCATCTAACTTTGAAATTAGTTGTTTTGGTGACTTCAATTTGTCAAATTTAACATGGGTTCTAGGTGACAATAATATCGATTATGTACCTACTTCATCAACATTATCTACTTCTTCTGACATGGCTATGTTCTGGGAAACAATATTTGATCAATGTTTATTCCAAATAAATAATATCCCCAACGTTAAATATAGAATATTAGATTTAGTATTTTCATCAATGAGAGTAGATATAATATTGTAGTCCTTGGCCCTACGTGCTAGGTTTTTGAAGAACAATGGTTATGAACCCCTCCAACTAAATAGACGTTAAGATATTATTAAGATAATACATTGTTAGTTTTAAGCTTTTGGAGTAGTCTATATTTAGTTGTTGTTTTTGAATCGCTCTAGGCCCTTTGGTCTAGATTTTCGTTTATGAAATAAATTGAAATTGAAATATATCTATATGTAGATTTTCCCCGTTTTCTGAACCTGATAATAAATATCACCCAACTCTTAATGTGAGTCTGGAACTCCAGCATAAATGAACTAATGTTGATCTTGCAGATCAAAAAAGCTTAAATTAAATTTTAATAAAGGCAACTTTGATATTTTACATTGCATTTTATTCAACACAAGTTGGGATTTTAAGGGTGATATGGACTCACGCATTTCTTCTTTCTACATAACCTTAAATGAAGCGTTATCATTATCCATTCCCTTCATAGAATACAATCCTGATTGTGAACCATCGTGGTCATCTTCTTATCTATGGCGCCTGCGTAATGTAAAGAGTAAATTGTTTAAAAAGTTCAACAAATATAATTCTCCAGTGAATTACAGAAATTATTGTTTGGCTAGATATAAGTATAATACTGAAAATATGAAGTGTTATTCAGAATATCTAGTAAAAATTAAAAGTAGATTACAAACTAATCCGAAAGATTTTTTTTAAATTTGTTAATACTAAACGTAAAGTTTGGTCATTTCCCAGCTATATGAAACTTGGTAGTATGGGATCACCTAATAACTTTGATATTGCAAATATAATCTTAATTATAACTACCATATGGATAAGATAAACCATTTTCCACATTTTTTTTTTTTCGGGGGATGAGGTATTAAATGCCCTGAAATCACTAAAAACATCTAATTCTGCTGGTCCAGATGGTGTCCCATCATCAATACTAAAGTCTTATGCATATGAATTGTACTTACCACTAACAGATTTATTTAACTATTCCTTATCTCTTGGCTATTTTCCTCTTCACTGGAGATCTAGCTATATAATCCCTTTACACAAAACTAGTAGTCGATTCCAAAGTTATTCGAACTTTTGGTTTCTCGAAGAATTTCCCACTTTGTATCGTCTATAGTACCCCCTTCCAACATGGCTTTTTATTGACTAATTGACTACATTGACTAACCTAATGGAGTTTATGTGTCATGCTCACAATGGGTTTATCAATTAACTGCAAACTGATATAATTTATACAGATTTCTGTAAAGCGTTCGATACTGTTGTTCACAGTTTATATAATTTTTAAGCTTGATATTATGGGTTTCCCGACAATCCTTCTTAACTGGATTTCCTCTTATTTACAAGAACATACTCAAAAAGTACATTTCAATTCACTTCTCTCAGATGATATCAGTGTTTCATCTTGTGTTGAATCATGTGTTAATAAAGCTAAATCGTTGCTTGGTTTTATAAAGCAATGGTCTAAGGAATATGATGATCCGTATATAACTAAACGTTGTTCGACCCACATTGGAATACGGCTGTGTACTTTGTAGCCTATTTTATAAAAATGATTCTAATAAAATAGAATCGGTTCAAACCCAGTTTCTTTTATTTGCTTTTAGGGGCCCACCTTGGAATCCACTTGAAGCACTTCCACCGTACGTTAACCGTCTAAAACTGATTGATTTTCCAACTCTTGAAAGAAGGTGATTAATGCTTAGACCAATATTTATATAATATTTGTAATTGTTACGTGGACAAATTGACTCAAACTTTTTAACCGGTGAAATAAAATTTAATATTCCCGTAGAACACGTAATTATTTACCTCTTAACTTATCCCTTTTAATTATGAACTAACTAATCCACTTCGCGCTTTATGTGAAATTTATAAAACTAATTTAATATTCCCTATTGTGTTATTGTTTAACACGTAATTATTTACCTTTTTCTTAACTTATCCCTAGTTAGACATAATTATGAACTAACTAATCCACTTCGCGCTTTATGTGAAATTTATAAAACTTTATATAACAGAGTATAATTTTCTGACCCCATTCATGAAATAAAAAATTCTATTATTCGTCTATAATTGTGGTATAGTCGCCAGAAAGTTGTGTATGTAATGTATCTGTTTGCATGTTTTGTCAAAACTATTGTTGTTTTGTATATGTAAAACTAAAACTCTTTCTCTCACGCATAATTTACGCACTGCTGGTATATGTTTGGTTTTTGGAAATTTACTTGTTGGTAATATTGCGTCCAATTTAATTCTTATACGGCGAATGAAATACATTTCAGCTGGATTTTTTCCACATAAAAGGGGTGTTGCTCCTTACCTTTGTAAAATTTAACTTTGTTTAAAATTTAACATGTGTAGTTTACATCGTTCTGTCGTCATTGCTTTCAATTTCCGTTTTTGGGTTTGAACATTTTGCTCTGCTAAATAACTGGTGTTGGGATGAACAGGAGCTATGAGCTTTTGAAAAATTCCATCTATGGTACAATATTCTTTGAACTGGTCACTATTGAAAATATTGGCATTGTCCGATACCACAAGACTCACATTCTCGTACTTTCAGTATCGCGGTCACGCCCTTTACATGTGCAGTACCTTCGAGCGACTTGCTTGATTTTTGTAATTCCAGCGTGCGGGTGGTGGAGTTCTCTTTGTCCTTTAGAAATAATGTTGTCGTTGATCGTATAAATTTCATTGTTGTTTCATTGCAAATTTTGTAATTGTTGTAACATGCTGGATAATTATTGATCTTTTGCAGTTTCATTTTCGCAAGAAATTTGAAAAATTTATGTTAAACAAAGCTGATTGACTTTTTCGTTGATAACTTGATCTGTTGATTGACTTGTGTAGCTCTTTAAAGGCAATCTGTATATGAAATTTCTGTACTTTTTTCGAAAATAATTTCGTAATCCAAGTTTGACAAAAATTTATGATTTTGATTGAATATCCGACATAAAAAACGATTGTCTGTGTTTAATTTTCTGGGCTGCTGTTAACGACAATAGTTAATTACAGTAGTTAATTGCAGACTATGAGGATAGAATATGAAAAAAAACGGCATTTACATTTGAACTCTTTACCGGGTTAACCTGGTCTATGTGGATTTATTTGGCATTTATAAAATGAAATTGACAATTAAAACCCACTGGGTTAACGAAATCCGGTACAATGTACACGTATTATACGGAATTGTATGACATTCCATTTATAGCGTTGCCACTGTTTTGTAATTACTTATAGCTGCCAATACACATTCATTTACCCTTTATATTATTATATTTTGGTATAATTTTTAAATAAAATCAGACAAATTAACTAATGTTGAACTAGTCATATATAATCCCGGAATGAACAATTCCCTACTGCCTAGCGCATCCCCATCTTAAAATAGTCCTTTGGCATAAAATATGTAATCATTAAATGGATTTTTATAATATCATCCCAACAAAAATTTTATTTTTCTAATATGATTATTTCATATGTAATTCATTTATTTATTTAGAAAATTAAAAGTATATTTTTATTACAACGTGTGCTTACATCGATCACTAATTTAAGAAGAAGGAATCAGATGCATCTTGACAGCTAATGATACTTTTGCATAGTTGCAATTTTTAGTACTGGCATATTTACACTATACTACAGTTCCTCCCCCACCACGTAGTCACCATATCTCTGAGGAGCTTTCCTAGTGCGTACTGGATGATTTCGGTTTGGTGTTTGCTCGGGTCCTTGGAATGTTGCTGGTGTAGTGCCTATTATAGTTGTTGTATTTTCAAGTGGCAAACTGTCTGCATGTTGTTCGGTCTCATCTGGCGTATTTTCTTGTTGTCCAATAGAATCAGTTGTCAAAGGTGTTGTTGTTGTTTCGGGTAACCGGGTATGCAGCTGGTCTATGTGCCTTGACTGCATATTGTTTCCATCTATAATTTCATAATTCCTCGAACCGGTAGACTGGACCGTTCCTGGCAACCATTTTTCCCCATTACCATAATTCCTGTACCAAACGTTATCACCTGTTCTAAATTTCCTTACCGTCGTCTGTGGTATGGTTTGTTCCATTTTTCAATTGGCTGGATGTATGTGATCCATTAATGTCTTTATCCTCCTCCCCATCAACATTTCGGACGGCGTCATGTTGTTACAGTTTGGTGTTGTGCGAAGTCTCAACAGTATGTTGGCTATTTCCTTCTTTAAATTCGTTGAACTTACATTCTTCAGAAGAGTTTTAATTGTCTGTACAAACCTCTCCGCTTGTCCATTTGAAGAAGGGTGGTATGGTGCAGTTCGCAGGTGGTAAATTCCACTTCTCTTTAAGTATTCAAATTCCTCCGATACAAAATTTCTCCCATTGTCCGTAACGACTGTGTTAGGTATGCCATGTGTCGAAAATATATCGCGTAACATTTCAATTGTCTTACTTGATGTGATTGAATTCGTAATCTTTACCTCAACCCATTTTGAATGAGAATCAACCACAATTAAAAAATTTGTTCCCAAAAATTAACCTGCATAATCTACGTGTAATCTGGACCACGGCATTCGAGTAGCTGGCCATTGTTTCGGCTCTGCTGCTGGAGGATTCTTGCTATGTTGGCAACACTTTTCACATCCTCTTGCTAAGGTTCCTCCCCCATCACGTAGACACCATATCTCTGAGGAGCTTTCCTAGTGCGTACTGGATGATTTCGGTTTGGTGTTTGCTCGGGTCCTTGGAATGTTGCTGGTGTAGTGCCTATTATAGTTGTTGTATTTTCAGTTCCTCCCCCATCACGTAGTCACCATATCTCTGAGGAGCTTTCCTAGTGCGTACTGGATGATTTCGGTTTGGTGTTTGCTCGGGTCCTTGGAATGTTGCTGGTGTAGTGCCTATTATAGTTGTTGTATTTTCAAGTGGCAAACTGTCTGCATGTTGTTCGGTCTCATCTGGCGTATTTTCTTGTTGTCCAATAGAATCAGTTGTCAAAGGTGTTGTTGTTGTTTCGGGTAACCGGGTATGCAGCTGGTCTATGTGCCTTGACTGCATATTGTTTCCATCTATAATTTCATAATTCCTCGAACCGGTAGACTGGACCGTTCCTGGCAACCATTTTTCCCCATTACCATAATTCCTGTACCAAACGTTATCACCTGTTCTAAATTTCCTTACCGTCGTCTGTGGTATGGTTTGTTCCATTTTTCAATTGGCTGGATGTATGTGATCCATTAATGTCTTTATCCTCCTCCCCATCAACATTTCGGACGGCGTCATGTTGTTACAGTTTGGTGTTGTGCGAAGTCTCAGCAGTATGTTGGCTATTTCCTTCTTTAAATTCGTTGAACTTACATTCTTCAGAAGAGTTTTAATTGTCTGTACAAACCTCTCCGCTTGTCCATTTGAAGAAGGGTGGTATGGTGCAGTTCGCAGGTGGTAAATTCCACTTCTCTTTAAGTATTCAAATTCCTCCGATACAAAATTTCTCCCATTGTCCGTAACGACTGTGTTAGGTATGCCATGTGTCGAAAATATATCGCGTAACATTTCAATTGTCTTACTTGATGTGATTGAATTCGTAATCTTTACCTCAACCCATTTTGAATGAGAATCAACCACAATTAAAAAATTTGTTCCCAAAAATGAACCTGCATAATCTACGTGTAATCTGGACCACGGCATTCGAGTAGCTGGCCATTGTTTCGGCTCTGCTGCTGGAGGATTCTTGCTATGTTGGCAACACTTTTCACATCCTCTTGCTAAGGTCTCAATATCTTTATCTAATCCCGGCCACCAGAAGTAACTGCGAGCGATTGCTTTCATCGATGTTATGCCTTGATGTATTTCATGTAGCATTGTCAACATTTTCCCACGAAGTTTTTTTTTTTGGAATTATTACTCGGCTTCCCCATAGCAAACATTGACCTTCAATTGAAAGTTCATTTATTCTTGTGGCGTATGGTTTGATTTCTTCTGAATCTGCTAACAAATCGTTGTGCTTTCTTTGTATGTGAAAAATGACTTTGGATATTACTGGATCGGTTCTTGTTGCTCTCGCAATCTCCTTCGATGTTATTAAAAACTATTCCTCACCTTCAATGTGGTATAATACGTTTAAATTCACTGGAACACCTTTATCAACCACCAATGGCAACCTACTAAGGGCATCTGCGTTTTGATTTTTATATCCCTCTCTATATTTAATTTCGTATTGATACGCTCCAAACATCAACGACCATCTTAACAATCTAGGTGATATGTGCTGTGAAATTGATTTTTTAGGATTTAAAAGCCCTAGTAGTGGTTTATGATCCGTATAAATAGTAAAATTTCGACCACACAAATATTGATGAAATTTCGTCATCCCAAAAATAATGGCGAGCGCTTCTTGGTCGAGCTGAGAATAGTTTGTTTCTGCTGGTTGCAGTGTCCTCGAACCAAAAAAAGCTATTGGTGCCTCTCTTCCAACTGGCATCATATGAGCGAGAACGGCTCCAACTCCATATGGTGATGCATCTCCCGATAATATAAGTGGCAAGTCTGGCGAGTAGTGTACCAACACCATTTCAGACTTTCTGGCACTGCAAATACACGTTTTGTTTTCTTCAATTTGAGGCCTGCATCTCGTATGCGATGAAGTGTTTCTCTTGTACGTCTCCACATTTCTTCCATTGTTGACTCTCCAATCAAAATATCGTCTAAATAAACAACTACTCCTTGAACATCGCCTAATATGCTTTCCATTAGCCTTTGAAAAATGCTTGGTGCTGTGGATATTCCGAAAGGCAATCTGGTTACTCCAAATAATCCCTTATGAGTATTCAATGTTAGAATTTTTGTAGATTCCTCATCAACTTTTACTTGGGTATAAGCTCTGTCGAGATCTAGCCTTGAAAACCACTTACAGTTGGACAGTGTTGCAAAAACTTCAGTGTTGGTCGGAAGGGGGTACGTCTCATTACACAGAATTTGATTTACCGTACACTTGTAATCCCCGCATATTCTAATACTACCATCTGGTTTCACCACTGGAACGATGGGTGTTGCCCACTCGCTGTACTTTACTGGTTGAATGATGTTGTCGTCAATCATTTGTTGTAGAGCCTTCTCTATTCTGGGTTTAAGGGCAAATGGCACCGGACGAAATCTATAAAACTTTATCTTACCACCTTCCATTACGTTGAGTTTTACTTTGTCTCCTTTATAGTCTCCTAGACCCTCACTAAACACTTCGCTATACATTTCAATTTGTTCTGGAATATTGGCATCGATCCGGTTACAACTGCTCACTATTTGAATTCCTAATTCATGAAACCAATTTCTTCCAATCAATGACGGTCCATTCCCTGAGACAATTAGCAACCACAATTTACCCATAAATTCCGATGTACATACTGGAACCAGAATTTTTCCAATTATAGACAGCTTTCTATCATAACCCCATGTACGTAAGTCTACATCACTTTCTTCGAGCGGCATCTTTCCGAAATATTCGATGAATTTTCGCTGGCACATAATAGAATGACAGGCCCCGGAATCAATTTCCATCTTTACTGCACGGTCATATATTTTTACCTCTCGTATAAACGATGATGTATTTTGACAAGAGACGGACAAAATATACTCCTCGTTGTCTCCTTTTTGATCCGAAACCTGATTGACGTTTGAGCGGCGATTATGTTTTTGTGACTTTTGCTTTTTTGTTTTGGTTATGCATGCTCTCTCTATGTGCCCCATTTTCTTACAGAAATAACATTCTTCGTTTTTAAAACGGCATTTATCAGCAGAATGTCTACCATGACATCTAAAACATTTGTTTGTATCTTTTGCGATTTTGCTATATATTAAGTTTACAGCTTGTACGTTGTTAGTACCTTTCAGCGTTGTTAAACTTTTCTGTGCTTCTTCATTTGCTATTGCTTCATTCTCCGCAATCTCTAATGTCAGCTTTTCGTTAGCTAACAGCCTTTTCTGTACATTCGTGTTTCTCATTCCACAAACCAATCTGTCTCTCAGCATTTCGTCCAAATCTTTAAAATCACAGCTTTGACATAATTTCCGAAGGGCTGCTAAATACTCTGGAATCGATTCACCTTCAAGCTGGTCTCTTCTGTAAAACTGAATTATTATATTTGCATGTGGGCAAAAATGTTTTCTCAATAGCGTTACTGCTTTTACGAACGTGAAAGATGTATCAATGATGTTTTCTGGTGTCGCAATCGACTTGAGCAGAGCATATGTCTCTGTTCCGCACGATGACAAAAATATAGCCTTTTTCACTTTATCATCGACCATTCCATTGGCCATGAAGAAAAACTGCATTTGTTCCTCATAAACCTGCCATTTACCGGCAGCGACATTAAAAGAACACAAATCGCCAAATTTTGTAGCCATCCTTTTTGTTTCTGGTACAGATGCTCTCTCCTCTTCCTGCATTTGATCCTCGTCGCCAATTAATATGATTATTTCATATGTAATTCATTTATTTATTTAGAAAATTAAAAATATATTTTTATTACAACGTGTGCTAACATCGATCACTAATTTAAGAAGAAGGAATCAGATGCAACTTGACAGCTAATGATACTTTTGCATAGTTGCAATTTTTAGTACTGGCATATTTACACTATGCTACATTTTCGATTTCTTATTGCCACATTGAAATTTTTATATATTTCACACGATTTTAAGTGGTTATTTTAACTCCTTCGAGTCGAGCTTGATGATCTAAGTTTTGCAATGAAAAGGAAAGCCAGGAGAAGAACCTACGTACCCACCATTATGCGACGCGTTTCGCCGTTGGTTAAGAGGCTCATCAGGCATATTGGGCTATGTCGCTTAACAAATGACGTACGTTGATAACTTGTATTTATTCCGCCCTGATGCGAAACTTGCATATGTGAATTAAATTCAAATTTGTCAAAGTTCGACATTTGTCTTCATTCTAGGAACAGTCCTTTTCAAAGCAGATTTTTGTTATAGCGATGGATAATTAATCCACACACCTACAATTGCTTCCTGGTATACACATGTTTTTGCGCAACCGTTTTTGGAAGTGTTGATGGCTCAGAACGTTAAGCGGTCTTGGCAACATTTGTGTTGCTCTGAGGACCTAGGTTCGAGCCCTAGCCGTGCTCGGCTGAAATTAATTTTTGTTATTTGAATTTTGCCTTGTAAGGGCAGTGATTATTTGAAAGTAATTTTAAGTGGTTATTTATACTCTTTCGAGTCGAGCTTGGTGATCTAAGTTTTGCAAGTTTAATTATCCATCGCTACAACAAAAATCTGCTTTGAAAAGGACTGTTCCTAGAATGAAGACAAATGTCGAACTTTGACAAATTTGAATTTAATTCGCATATGCAAGTTTCGCATCAGGGCGGAATAAATACAAGTTATCAACGTACGACATTTGTTAAGCCACATAGCCCAATATGCCTGATGAGCCGCTTAACCAACGGCGAAACGCGTCGCATAATGGTGGGTACGTAGGTTCTTCTCATGGTTTTCCTTTTCATTGCAAAACTTAGATCATCAAGCTCGACTCGAAAGAGTATAAATAACCACTTAAAATTACTTTCAAGGCAAAATTCAAATAACAAAAATTTCACACGATGAATTTTATTTTCCAATATTTAACCACTTAGTCGGACGGGGCAATTCTACTACCACTGGACTTCAATTTTTTGAAAACTAACTGCCGTTTCAGTTAAAAATTCTGCGAGATATCCACCTCCTGGTGTAATAATAATACTATCAAACAATATCAGAGTATCCGTATATATAAATTAATATAATTTTAATAAGTTTAAAGGTCAACATTATTGCTACTGATTGAATTTCTTATGTTTTTTCTATATATTAGTATTTATTGTAATGTAATTATTAGGCTGTTAACCACTTTTGCATTATTTTGTATGAAATAAAATAAATATATATATATATATACTTGTGTAAATACTATCCATTTTAAATCAATTTGATAACAGAAACCCGGAAATAGGGTGGGTGTAAGATGTTGTATTGCCAATTCAATATAGTAAATACCCAAATAAATACCCGTAAATAAGTATTTACCCACCCCTTGGGTATTTGCCCGGTAAATAGCATGTCTAGGAATGGGCATTCACTATACGTGTACCTTCATGGAGACGTTTAATAAGGAACAAATACATGTAAGCAGACACATTTATGATTGTCATTACCCGTAAATAAGTATTTACCCACCCCTTGGGTATTTGCCCGGTAAATAGCATGTCTACGAATGGACATTCATTATACGTGTACCTTCATGGAGTCGTTTAATAAGGAACAAATACATGTAAGCAGACACATTTATGATTTTCAGTTTGCCTACCGTACCGCATTGCTTTTAAATATGATTTAACCAAAGCGTTGAAAAACGCGCTCAAGAACCCCAAAATACCGAAAATTGAGGATGTCTTTTATGGGGGCTACCCGAAATTGAGGACGTCTTATATGGGCCTATATTTATAATTTTTAGTGAAGAAATTGGGTACCCAATAAGAACCCATTGTATCAAATTTCTGCGAATTCCGTTTAAAAACGAGCTGTAAATTGAATTAAAATACGGTAAATTGGGGAGTACATATAATTATAATTTTTAGTGGTCGGAAATTAATATTTCGATGAGTTACAAACGGAATGACAAAATTAATATACCCTTCATACTAAGGTGGAGGGTATAAAAATCGAATTTTGAATCAAAATGATGATATAGGGAAAAAATCATTTTTTGAAAAGTGAGAGACTCGAAAATCGGGATAGAACTATGGTTCCTTCACCAAAGTTGCTTAGAATGTCGATTAAATCCAACCCCTAGGATGAGGTTGGATTTAATCGACAAAAAATTTGGCCCGCCATAATATATATACAGTCGAATTCGGATAAGCGAACGCCGGTTTATCGAAAAAATCGGTTAATTGAAATTAAAAATTATAAGCTAATATTTCAGATGAATTTTCAAACACTTTACTTCGCTTAAAAGAAATATCGGTTAATTGAAAATCCGGGTAAGAGAAAGACTTTTTTGTTGCAAGAACACAAATATATGTGAAACGAGCACCGTTTAAGAGAAACATATCATTTTTTAACGGCGAAGAAATTCATGAAATTTTTTTATGTTTAATTTCTAAAAATATTGTGCACATTTTTCCAGCAATGCAAGCAAAATGTCTACAGAAAAAGTAAGTTCTTTCTCAGTTTATTTTATTATTTATTAATTCCACGTTTTACAGATATTGATTGAAAATGTCGTTTAAGCGCATATTTTCGCTTATCTGAAATCGCTTATCCGAAATCCCTTTAATTGAAAATTTTGCATAAGAGAAAAAAAAAATTACTGAAATAACGCATTTTCGCTTAACCGAATTCGGCTGCATATATATGGACAATATTGCCAATTTTTGTAATATTCCATTTTCAAAAAATTAGCTTTTTGGTTTTTGTGGCACATCAATGATTTTTGGTACACATATAGAGAAAAATGTTATGACTCCGAAACCGTTCGCGAACAAATTTTTGGTTGATGCGCGCAAAAGTTATCGAGGTTTTAATTTTGGGCATAAGAAAAAAATCTTAAAATTACGCCGTTTATTATATTGACCAAAAACATTGATATAGATCCTCCTCCGTAAAATAAGAATATGAATATGTTATAATAATCGCGATAAAGTTGCATATCTTCCCAAAATATGAGAAAAATAAAAAAATATACCAGATTACATCAATATTTTCATTATATTTATGACATAAACACACCTAAAAATGAATTTAAAAATATCTACATAATCTAAACACCATGATGAATCAAATGATATCAAAATCACACAAGTCCGTGTAGCGGTTTGTAAATCACAGCGACAACAAAACCAGATATTGAGGAAAAATATTTGTTTTTGGTTCGGAAAAATAATGTCATCATATTTATTTCTTTTTTTAATTTTATACAAGAAATTTCAGAAAAAATGTTCGGGTTATTCTGCTATTTTACCCGAATTTCGCCGAAAAATTGACATACAGTGAGTGTAATAAGTATTTTGCCTCAATACAAATTTGACAAAATTCCAATATATACGCCTATGATGTGATATGTTTGTGGACATATTTAGATCTTATTTCTGCAAGAATCAGTGCGAAAGACCTATTGGTCTAGAAGAAATCGGCCAAAATCTATACCAACCCAAAAATGATTATCACAAAAAAGTATTTTGCTTTTTATTATTATTTTTGAAAAAAGCATTACATAACATACGCTTTGTCTTTTTATAGTTACCATTGTGGGTAACCACATACTAAAAGCGATTTGGCAACGATTCCAATAAACCACGACATTTTATCGCGAATATTTTCTCACATTTACGTTCATTACATTCTCCACCAATATTTCATTTAATATTTTGTAATTTCTCGTCCTAATCTCAAAATGAGAGTATTAAATATAGTCGTCGCGGCTTCAAAACATCCCAAATAAGTTTAGAATAATAAAAATGAGGTTTTGCAAAACATATCGCGAGGACAGGACCATAAAAAGTATTAAAAACAAAATCCGATAAAAAATAATTTAAAAAAAATATCGCGAAACCCAATTTTTCTGACTGAAAACTTTATGGTCCATTAATATGGATCTAGGAACCAATATATGCGATGAAAATAGCAATAAGGAGGTCAGATTCAATAGAAATACATCTTATTTCGAAAATAAATAGATCGACCAGTGTATTCACTGCTGCATTTTATTTGCAACTGCTGGTGTTAAGCGGATGTAAAATATTGAATGCGTCTTCGTCACCAGCTACCACAGTTTTTCAAAATACAATAGTATTTGACGAAGAATGATGTTTTCTCCCAAATTCATGTACTGTTTTGTAGTTTCTGTTGTTTTAGAATTGTTCATATCTTTGAATCTGACCTCCTTATTGTTATTTGCATCGCATATATTGGATCCTAGATCAATATTAAGGGACCATAAAGTTTTCAAAGTCAAAAAAATGGGGTTTCGCGATATTTTTTGAAATAATTTGTTTGTCGGATTTGGTTTTAATACTTTTTAAGGTCCTGTCCTCGCGATATATTTTGCAAAACCTCATTTTTATTATTCTAAACCTTTTTGGGATGTTTTGAAGCCGCGACGACTATATTTAATAGTCTCATTTTGAGATTAGGACGAGAAATTATCAAATATTAAATGAAATATTGCTGGAGAATGTATTGAACGTAAATGTAAGAAAATATTCGCGAAAAATGCCGTGGTTTATTGGAATCGTCGCCAAATCGCTTTTAGTATGTGGTCACCCGCAATGGTAACTATAAAAAAGACAAAGCGTATGTTGTATAATGATTTCTTTCAAAAATAATAATAAAAAACAAAATACTTTTTTGTGATAATCATTTTTGGGTTGGTATAGATTTTGGCCGATATCTTCTATACCAATAGGTCTTTCGCAGTGATTCTTGTAGTAATAAGATCTAAATATGTCCACAAACATAACCCATAATACATAATTCATTTTACATCTTTAGTATGCAGCCTTTAGGCGTATATATTAGAAATTTGTCAAATTTGTGTTGAGGCAAAATACTTATTACACTCACTGTATATAATAATCACTTTTTGTGTACAAGTACACGCCTTGCGGATTATATCAAGACCCTTCCGATAAATCTTAGGGTTCTATAAATAGGAATAAATCTTAAAATAAAATAATATTATGAAATATACATTTTAAATTGCGTCTAAATCGCGTAATTCTCAAAATCATTTGATGCGCATGCGGTTTCCAGGAAGTACTGAAGTTTATCTTCCAATCCATATATATTTTGCGAAATTTCATTTGACGGCTAAGTTGTGCCACACGTTGCATTGAAGTACCCAAAAAATCGTAAAACGCGAATAATTTCCGAAAACTCAATATGCCATTAATGCGCATTCGATTTCGGTGTGCACCCTAAAAAAATACATCGATCTATACCGATTTCAATGTGGTCCATTAAGAACCATGGATGTGCCAGCTCACACTATTTTTGAGATAAATTGGGTACATCTCTCTTTCGGCTGAAGTTTTTAAAGTTCTCTTTTCGAAAAAGAACAAAATACGTATGAGGTCATTTATTGAAGCGGAAATGATCCACAGAAAACGCAAATAAATCCGCGATATTTTCAAAAACATTTTTTGCCAAATTTCGTGTTTTTGGAAGGCCAGTTCCCGCCGTTCTAGTAGATGGATTTTCACGAAGAAGATTTTATATCATCCGAAACGTAAAAAACCTTATTGATGGCGGGTACTCATGTCATTCAGTTGACAGTTCTAAAAATTTGGCCCGAAAAATAGGTTTTTTAGAAATTTGATCGCACAAAATTTTCACCATCGGATGAGTATTACTCTGAAGCTGTGCATACTACATACATACTACTACATATCAAATTACGCAGGTTCGCGACTACAATAATGTTATAATCCATTTTTATAAATTCCTGTTTGCGTATTAAAGCTAGAAGAAAAATTAAAATTAAAAAAAAAAAAAAAACACTCAAAATCGAGCTTCAAAATGTCAGCATCATTTAAAGGTAGATGCAGTTAACATTTTGAAAAATGATACATAAGGGGCGTAGTCCCCATTTTGTTGGCTTCTAGTTTTACTTTGACACGAAGACCGTGAAATAAGTGGCTTAATCACAAATCGATAAAGAACATAAAAAACTGGTTCGCCTCAACCTGTTTTTACACATTTTTTTACATTAAAGTAGACACAGCTTCCACCAAAATAAAGTTTGGAGGTCAATATCATGAACAGTTTGCAACGACAGATCAATTAACCCCAAACTATTCACTTTTTTCATATACTTACGTAATTCCCGAGTTATAAAGGGGTGAACCTCCGCTTCAGCTATGTTAAAAAATTGGCGATATTGCCCATATATATATATAATATTATATTATCACGTAATTAGTACACACCTGAAGGTAAAAATGTTTTTATTAATTCTCGAGCCGTTTGAAATATTTTTAAATAATTTTCTATTCAAAACGCTTATGTGTACTGTACTAGATCGATTCAGTGTGAGAACAGAAAATTATCACGGTAAATTTGTGATATATAACGGTATTTATACACAAAATATGTATTTTGTATAAAATATCTTATAAGGATGAAAACTCCTTAAGAATCCAGAAGAACAAATTCGAAGTAGGTAGATTTTGTGAGTTAGGACGTCATGAATGTTTGGCTGGTAACATAAAAATATTATGCCCCTTTGGTAATTTTTCATAGTAAAGGTAAATCAGGAGGCAAACTTTGAAACATAAAAAACGTATAAATATTTCAAGATGATGCATGCGTATCAACTGTTTTCAAGAGATACGCGAATTGCATGGGTTTTAATGTTGGTCTTGCTTATGTGTTATGATTTCTAACATGTATAATATATACTCACGTAAAATAACAGCATCAGGGCACACAACAGCTAACCTAGCGGTCATTAAATACGTTAACATTTTTATGTCATAATGATCACAAAGACCAGCTTGGACATGATCTAAAAACTGCATAACATCTACTCGTTCCAAGCCCTGCTCCAGAAGAGTATACATACATTCAAAGGCTGCTTTACGAATGTCTAAGCCATCATCCACCGTATGTTTAAATGGTCCCATTTCAACTTCGCGTATTAGTTCATTCTATACAGTAATAATTTAAATTTATATATTAAATATAATTTTATAAAACATTTTTATAATCGTACTTACTTTAACTTTAGTCTCCGAATATAGCCATGGTAATAGGGTTGGCAATAGATCTCGTACAAGGCTTGGTTTATTGTGAACTGCAGAATTAAAAGCTACTAACGCTACACGACGAACTGAAGGTTCCGGATCTCTAAGTAAGAAAAGGAATTTTCCTATATTTTGCTTCAAAAGCAAATCGATTTGTTGTGGTTGATCAGAAATTGTGAACTTAACTGCTGAAACTACAACGGTTCTCATTAATGGACTCTCTGATTTTAGAGCTTCTTGTAACCTGGGCAAAAGTTCTTCAGGATTAACAAGAACTAATTTGCCTAGGCACTCGGCAACTACATTACGTGATCCTTCTTCTGGACATTCGCAATGCTTAAACAACTGTTCCCAGATAGATGGTACCGATGGAAGTAATTGTGATAATCCATTCGGTGTAACAGAGAGAGAAGATATTACTTCCTTCAATGAGTGGAGAAGCAAATATTGTCGCCTTGGTTGTGCTTCGATTTCGTTCAGAATTAACGGCAAAAATGTATCTAAGCTACCTACGGCAATAGCTCCCAGAGCATGACTTGCAGCAGCCTTAACATCTTCAGAACCGGCGCTAAAACACTCTATTATCGTTTGAGGCAGTGCTGGAATTGTGCTTAATGAAAAGTGCCTTCCTATTTCACCAATGGCTAATAAACTAAATACAAGTTGAGAGTCGGGAATTAAACTTGGCTTTTGTAAATCTTGTAGTAATTGCGTTGCCAGAGGTATAGCTTCGTTGGGGCACTGCTGTGTAAGCGCGGCAACACACTTGGCAAGGGAATGATAGGCCTGTTTATGAAGTTGATCCGAAGCCGCAGATGAAGGAGCAATAACAGGTTCCATTAATTTTTTAAGTAATGAATGATAATCAAGTCCTGGAAGATTTGTTTGTACCAGAGATTGGAATAAATCATGAGTACATATAAGTGCTGAACCCTGAAAAAAATAAAAATAAACGTGAATTTACCTAAAAATGTCAGTTTTATTAACAAAACGTATGATACGATATTTCTGTGGCAAATAACTTATCGTTCGTTCGTTACGTCAACATTTCAAAAAGTACCAAATTTTACATATGCTAAATATGCCGTTGCAAGGTCTAAAACTTTACAATCTTTATTTAAACAAGACTAAACATTATTTCAAATGCAATCCTAAATCCTTTTATGACTTTGTTAATATTAGGTTGTAGAAAAAGAAATCCATTATTTTTTCGGCAGATGGCAGATACTGATAGATTTCTCGTAAAGTACCGATCAAACAATTTCAGATTTGTGCTCATTTCGCAGTAAAACAATTTTTTTGAAAATTGAAGTGAACAAATAGAAAATTCGGTACATTTTACAGTTTTCCTTCGACAAGGACGAAAATTCAAGCCAACCGGCTAAAATTGTGAATGGTGTTTATGGTTCCGATACTGTAACAGCTAATTATGTGCAATTTTGGTTTCGTATATTCCATTCAGGAATTTTTGATGCTAAAGATGCACCTCGCACAGATAGGCCGTTCGTCGAAAATGTGGATAAAATCGGAAAAATGATCGAAGTTGACAAATTTCATCATATATAAACAAATTTCTTTGTATGAATTGTTAGCACTTTTTTCTAGCACTTTTCCAAAATTTTTTAATCAAAATTTTTCTTAATCATGTTTTGGCAACACTGAACTTCATAGACAAACCAAGTTTGTCTCAATTCGTACTGGGCACGGATTGATGACAACTTGCAAAATGTCTACCCAGCATGTAGTACAGGCCCAAACATCACGCTCCACTTATTCAATTGTCCAAGCCTACTCAACTTACTCCAGGAAGAATTACTACATATACAACTGAACCAACCAATCACCAACCAACTGCAAATGAAATATTTTTTTTAAGCAAAGAATTACTACAGGAAGAATTACTACATATACAACTGAACCAACCAATCACCCACCAACTACAAAAGAAATATATTTTTTCTAAGCTAATATCAATAATAAAAACTATACCACATCGTCCGATCGATCCGAAGTGGTGAAATTATATTAATTACCAAAATTTTCCATTTCTTTGAGGTTTTACTTTTGTAAATAAGTTTGGTTCTTAGTTCACAAATTAAATCTATTAATTAAATAAAAATTACAAAACTGGGTGACGAAAACTAAGCTGAATGAACACAATTCCAATATTTCATAATATGTTTAATATTACCTGTAACAGTGGAGAACGCAGCAGCTGAAGAACAGCCGGCAAAAACAGATCATGTATACCGACCAAAGCTTTTGGATGTTTTCGGGCTGTAGTTGTTAATAATATCAATGAGTATTGTGCAACGTGTAAGTCCGAATCTGATATAAGTGGTTGAATTTCAGAAATAGCTGTTTGCAACAATGGTGGTCCAAATATATCCAATGGATAATTATCAGCAAGCTTATTTAGTAAATCCAATGAATGTAGTTTTAAAGCGCGCTGGTTTTTACGTAAAAACGTTCCAAGTGCTGGCATTACTTCGTTCAATATAGGCGTTAAGTCGATGCGTAGTGGAGACCCAGCAATCAGAGTCAATGATTTCACACAACTTAGACGGGTAATCTCATTCTTCAGGCGTTCTAAAAATATTGGCAAACAAGTATCTAGTTGCGGTTGTAAAATATCGCCCATATTAGCAATTATCTGTCCCATGCAAGCAATCGCTCTTTCTTTTACCTCTTGATCGGCGTCGGTAGTTTTTAATTTCTGGAGTGTGGCTGAATACACTTGGTTTGCGACTGTTGTTATATCAAACATATTACTTGAAATAGCACCATTATCAAGAGGGCGAATGACTTGCACCAACTGCTGAAGGACAATTAATCCTTCAGTAGCAATTTTGTAAAAGGGATCAAACACTGCAGTTATTACTAAGGGGACCATAACTGGAATATACGGTGCGAATACATATGGCTGATGTGCCTGTAGCAAAGATGACATAAAGGAGAGAGCTTCAATTTTCATATTGCTTGTAGAGTTTTTATCACTTAACGAAAAATGTATCCCTGGAACAATGCTGTTTAGATGTGGCCCCAACGCACCAGGTACTGCATTTAAAAGCTCGCGCAGGAGGAGGAAGCAATCTTGCCGCGTTTTCATAGACTTTTCTTTCATCAAGGGATATATCGCTTTTATAATAGATGGAATTTGTTCCATTAAATTTGATACATGCGATGGTATCTGCTCCATGGAATCTGGGTCTTGAGAAATCTCGATTGAACGCGTATTCTTAAGTAAAGCAATGTAAGCGTGAAAAATATCTGATTTGACATTTTCCTCACGTTCCTTAAATCGTGAAATTAATGATGGACTCAAATCACGATAAAAGTCATCCAACATATCATGTCTAGTGGTAATTATAGATTCCAAACACTTAGCAGCGGCCCTACGTACTTTCCAACTCATGTCATCATCATCGCTATATTCCTCGCTGTCATCATAATCGTCTTCCTCCGTATCCATAGCAATATTACACTCAACGTCATCAGCTTCGTAGTTGTAGTTAGGGTCATAAGTTAAATATTTAAGACATAATTGCAAAATCTGAAAGCAAACAACACAAAATAATCTTTAAGTATAAATTAACAAATTTCCTTAACGTTTTAAACAACATTTATATTATATATATATATATATATATATTTATATATATATATATAGTATTAACATTGTAGTAAATACAATGCTAATAATAAAAGTATCTAGCATTGGCTACAATGGCCATCAGCTAAATCGGTTGACAATTCTTTTATTAAATAGTAAATTTAGGATTAAATATCTTATTAATATTGGCAGTAGTAGGTGATATTAAAATATTCGTTCCATCGTTGTTGAGGTAGTTGAGGCGGGCTCTGTCGAAAGCGTTGCAAGTTTCTAAAATATGTTGAGCTGTGTAGACATTTCCACATTTGGGACACTTGTTGTGTTAATGAGATGTTGGTGTGTGGCAATAGTATGACCCATTCGAAGTCTCGAAAATATGCGCACTTGCTTTTTAGGTAAATTGGTAGGATAGACGGGCACTATGCAGTTGGGATTTATTTTGTTATAGTGCACATGTTCAAATTACATGTGTTGTTGTTTAGCATTTTGTTTAAGTTTATGTTTTATAAATGTTTTTAAATCTATTTTTTCGATTATTCCATCTAACAACACTGGAGCGGTGCAGGCGTACTTTGCTGCTTTACGGCGTTTTCGTTTCCTTCAATTCCAACGTGACCAGGTACCCAGAAAAGTTTATTGTAGTTGTTCTCGGTTAGCAAATCCCGAATTTTGTTAATTGCCCAACTGTTGTTTGATGTGCATAACACCGATTTTAGAACCGATAAAATGTCGGAAATAATTATTGTTTCTTGTTGTGAATGGATTGCAATATTGATAGCTTCTATAATGCCAGCAGCTTTGGCCGTGAAGATAGGTGAAAAAGCAGCAAGGGTTTTAATGGATAGAGTATCGCCATTGGAATCAACAACTGCGTATGCGGAGACTGAGTTTGTTTTTGAGGCATCAGTGTATAAGAACTGCCAAGACGAGTACTGCGAGGAAAAAATCGAAAATGGTGTGCATATATTTCGTTTGAAGTTCCACTTTTTCCTAGAATGCTGAGAGATGTATCGCACGATTTGTTCGAAAAAAAACCATGAAGGGCATTTAGGTTTAAAGCATGTAACCTTATCCCTAAAGTTTACTATGTTGTTCCTAATAGAATAGTAAACAACTGATGTTTTTTAGGTTTTCGTTTTGCTTTTAAAATTTTCGATACATCAGTGTTAATAACGGAAGACATGGATGACAGGATTTTAGACAGTAACATATTCCTAGACTCGAGAATTCTATGCTCGATAGAAGGCAATCCAGATTCAATCAGTAAGGTTTTGATGGGAGTAGTTCTATATGCGTATGTGCTGGCCCTGATGCTATTGTGGTATACGGCTTTAATAAGTTTCCAAGTTGAAACAGGACTGTCCCCAAAAAGGTACAAACCGTAGTCAATTTTGCTTAGCACCAGATGTTTTGGCCCAAGTGTTGATATCATTTATGATGTTAGAAAATTTAATGTTGGCAGCATCGTTATCTTTATCAGAGCTCATAATGTATAGGTCGTCAGCGTAAAGGCAATGATATATTTTAGGATATTTGTTTATGATGTTGCTGATTTGATTAAAGGCTATTTGAAAAACCACTACCGACAGTGGTGACCCTTGAGGTATGCCATTATTCATAGCAAACTGGTTTGAGTAATAGTTATTGATTTTGACTTTAAAAGTGCGTCCAGTCAAAAATGACTTGATGAAATTTAAAATTTTTCTTCCAACTCCCCATGATTTCAGCGAATCTAATATTATATGTATACCGATGCGATCAAATGCAAAAATCCTTAGTCTATCGAAAGTACTGATGTGGGACTTCTTGCAGATATGGATTTGGATGCATAAAAGTCAATGTGTAAAAGTACGTCTGTACAATCTTGGTTTGCTTTATAAGCAACTTGATTAATAGAAATTAAATTACGAGCATTCAAAAAACATGATAAGCGGTTGGAGATTATCCTTTCCAACAATTTAGACAGGCAGGGCAGCAAAGATATAGGCCGGTATCTAGAAAACTCCGTTTTACTTTTATTTGGTTTGGGCAAAGGAACTATGACTGTCGATTTCCATGAATGGGGGATGATCCCGGTCTATCGAAAGTACTGATGTGGAACTTCTTGCAGATATGGATTTGGATGCATAAAAGTCAATGTGTAAAAATACGTCTGTACAACCTTGGTTTGCTTTATAGGCAACTTGATTAATAGAAATTAAATTACGAGCATTCAAAAACCATGGTCATTGTATTTCATCTACGTGAATAGGTTGAAGTTACCTTTTCTAGATATTTTGTTAATTTTATGCCACACAAAGCTGAGAGGTAGATCACGGCTGATAGTTTTTGTGAAATTATAAAAACACAATGCCTTTTGTTTTTTAGATACAAATCTAAATTTAGCGTTTAGCGATAGAGGCAAGCCTTGTTCTTGCGTAGGGTGTATAACTCCTTATTCCACCATGGAACAGATCTTTTGGTTGTATGTCTTGTAATTGGGATACTATTATTGGCTGCATTTCTAATTTTTTTGTGTAAATGGCATTCATTTTGTTGGGATTTCCGATAAGAGTGTTGGCATCTAGTGAAGTGTCAACACCCATTTTAAAAGAGTCCCAATTTGCCTTTTTGAAATTATGTTTATAAAATGGTTTAAACTTTGCGATTGGTGATTATTGGAAAATTATCACTACTGTAAAGGTCATCTAAAGTATGACTACTTGCCATGGATAAAAGCGAAGGCGAACAGCATATTATGTCTATGTAGGTATGTGTTCCGAACGTAGATAAATGTGTGGGTTTGCCATCGTTTAGTATACAAATGTTTTGTGCATTCAGGGCATTTTCCAAAATAAGCCCCCTTGAATTACTTCTGTTGGATTCCTAAATGATGTTCCAGCTATTTACATCGCAAAGTAAAATTATTGGAGTTTTTATGTTGATGAATAGGTTTAATATGTCGGGAACCGCAAAGGTTTCGTTGGGATGGATGTAAATTGAAATAATGGTAAATTTTATTTTTAAGGAAATTTCAATTGCAATATTTAATATTTTGGAGTTATTTAAAATTCGCTTATGAGGAATATTTTTATTAATATAGCAGCTCCGCCTTTTGCCAAGATAGTTTCCTGTTTATTTGCTGCGTATGGAGTGAAATTACGAGGGGCGATCGGTTGTGAATTGTATGATAAATGTGTTTCTTGTAAAGATATGAAATGGGGATTGTGATCTTTTAATAATAGTTTAAGATCGATGTTATTATTAATTAAACCTTTAATATTTCATTGAATGATACTAAACTGATTCATTGGGGAGATATAAAGGAATAAGAGTGATGAGTGTAGAAAACTCTATTCAGACATTAATGAATCTTCAAGATTGTCTACCGCAGATCTTCTTGCAGTTATTTTTGCTGGTTTATTCTTCTTTGTATTTTCTTCATCGGAGATAGATACATTTGTTGAAAAGGTATTTTCGTGTGTTTTGGTGGTATTTTTAATTGACTCAAGTTTGGAGTTAAATTTATTGAGTAATTGTTCTGAGTTTATTGTTGTTTTCGTTGTTTTTGTATTGGTTGTAATATTTTTACTTGTGCTAGCTTGTTCTGCGCCAGCTTTCAGGGTTTTATGTTTTGGGGATTTTATTAATTTTGTTGGTGTTGTGTAGATGTTGTTGATTTGGGAATCAACGTTAGAGAGATTTTGAGTGTTGGTTAGTTTACTGTTATGTGTTATTCTCTTTTTTCTTCTTTTAATAGCATCGTAGAGACTCTCAATTGGTATTTCTGTTGGATCTATTTTAGGCGTATTTATCAAAGCTTCTTTGAAAGAGCATTTATTTGCAATTTTCTATTTGAGTACCATTTTTCTTTGTTGAAATGCTGGACATTGTTTGTTGGTTGCACTATGTTGGTGATTGCAGTTTATACATAACACTTTTGTACATAAAATTGGATCATGCGAAGCAGATGAGCATACATCACAAATTATGAAATTATGATTATGGAGTGTTAAATATAGTACCATCTCAAAATTTGGTAATTTTTTGACAGTCAACAACGCCTTGTGATTTCATGCCTGCATTTTAGCTAACGATATATATATATCGCACACATGCTGCAATGATGCACGATTGTCTGCTATAATAGACCTCATGTTTTGTAAAAAACCATATGAATATCTCTTACACTTTAATTGAGAACCTGTAGAAGTCCCATATAAAGTGTGATTAAATTGAAAAATTAAAACGCATCGCATCGTTTTCTTATATTATGCCTGTCTTGCAGCAAATGAGCGATATATACTACCCATGATTTTATATACTAACCATGTTTTTTTCATTTAATTTATTTCAGCTTTTTCATTAGTGATACATACATATTTAAAGATTTTAAGAATCTATTTCCGTTTCTACTTAATTATTATACATAGTTGTAACAGTAGTGATTTTACATTTTGTATTTGTAAGGAAAAAACCTTACGATATGAATGTCTAGATGTGGTGGGTTGTTAAACCCATTTATGAAACGATTTCATTAATATGGGGATAGCACGAAGCTATACATCGAGCAACAAAATTGGTTCAAGATTTTTCTAGTTGATTTTTTACGAGTAGGAACGCAGAAAGGGTCTACAATTTTTGGGTGGGGTTTCATCAGTCAGAGTTACATCCGTTTTAATAATTAGTTTTGAGCAATCTCTAATTTCTTTATATACCTCCGAAAATAAAGGTGCACAATAATAAATAATTGGTAGGAAAATTTATGTAATAACTAGCAGACCCGGCAAAGTTGTTTTGCCGTATCAAAATTGCTTCAATTTAGGTTTTCCACTAAATATTTTTCAGGATAAGGTCAAGTTTTGATCTAATTACTCTCACCTCAAAAGATAATTTAGTATGGGTGGCGTAATTACTATTCCTATTTTGATCACATACGATTCATAAGTCCTTTGAATCATTAAAATTGGTGCAGATGTTCTCGAGTTAGGATTCGAATTTAGATATATATACTTCCCAAATCTCTATATATATATATATAAATTACGTGTATGATCGCTAAACTCAAAAACTACTGCACCGATTTTGACCAAATTGTGTGAGGAGTGTTTCTGTTTAATTTTAAGTTCGTCCGACATATGGCGCGCTATATAGTTTATTCGCGTTTTACCCGATTAGAGATTGGGTGCTTAATCGACGTTAAGTATTCCGATTCATACATAATCTGTTTTCGTGAAAAGCGCGTGGGAGTCAAACGAAAAAAAGATTAAAAAAATTATGTAAACAATGTATAGCTACTCATCAATTGAGAACGGCGGGACCGATTAGACTAAAAATTTCTTTCTGTTATATGTAATTGAAGTGGGAAGGTTTTTATGAAAGAATTTTTTTTAGAAAAATACGCGAAAATCTTGAAAAATATATTTTGAAAGAATGGCTGGACCGATATGCCTACCATTATGTGGGACATATACCATAAAGTACTATACCGCGAATTAAAGGCAATTTATAGGGTACTAGCAGACCCGACAAACGTTGTTATGCCGTATCAAAATTGCATCAATTTAGGTTTGGTAAAAATTAACGAATTCATGAAAAATATATTTCAGAAAATATTTACCATTTAATTTGTGTGAAATTTCCGCAATAAAAAAATTCGCATAATATTTTCCTCATGACGGTAAACCTTGATTTACTGATAGCCCAATATATTAAGTAATATTGTTATTGTTAAATATTAAATTATGTCTGTATGTGTGGTATTCCAGTTTATTAATTGGTCGAACTTATTCCACCAAACATTTTTCAGGAGAAGGTCAAGTTTTATTGTAACTACTCTCACTTCAAAAGATAATTTAGAATGAATGGCGTAATTACTATTCCTATTGATACACATACGATTTATAAGTCCCTTGAATCATCAAAATTGGTGCAGACGTTCTCGAACTATAAAATTATAAATTATATTTTAAATGGACTGTGTATTGCTGCTCGGGAGGCTCTTCAAGCATCACGCTGCATTCTGTCATTTTCTTGTGACATAAAGTGACATTCGATTCGATTACTCGAATTGGAATCAGATTGTTATAACAATTAAGTTATGTTCTATCACTGAGAATCGAATGAACAATAAGTCCCAATTTAGATTAGGCGAGTTTACTTGCGGTAAGTTTTTGTTTGCTGGAGCAATTCGTTTTGTGTATTTTGTTTGTAGTGTCAATAATTTGAAACACCAATCCAGAACATTGGCACCAAATGTAAAAAAAATATTTTTGAAACCGAATTGCCTTGTATAGACGCATGAAGCAAGTTCAAAAGAGAACGCCTAATCTAAATCAGGACTAAAAACAAAATACACAAATACAATCAAATGATTGAGTATAAAAAATTGTCAAATAAAACTTTATATGTATTTGTTTTTTTGTCAAAATTTATTTTGTAAAAACATGAATGATAAACATATATCGCTGGCTTTACTTGTGTACTTTGTTCAGTGCTAGTCAGTTGAAGGCTTTGA
This sequence comes from Musca vetustissima, assembly GCF_032173495.1. Taxonomy (NCBI): domain Eukaryota; kingdom Metazoa; phylum Arthropoda; class Insecta; order Diptera; family Muscidae; genus Musca; species Musca vetustissima. The sequence goes on along the minus strand of NW_026878655.1, from coordinate 8,989 downwards.
GATTCTGTCGAGAGGCATTGACATAATCGACAGTATTGTTTACTTCGAGTGTCGTGTTATTATCGCTAAGAAAGAATATAGTTATTAAAAAACTTTTCTACCAGCACCTCAAATTTTTACTGTTGTGTAAAAAAAAAATAACGCTGGGGTGTCATGCGAACTCGTGCCTATCAGCGTTCCACGGTTTGTAGTCAGGGTACCGACTGTATTAGAACGGAGCCTTGTTGATACCTGGGCGCCTCAACAAGTGTTTCAGGCTTAGTTGCCGGGGAAGTTGACGGGGAAGGAGTTCCTGTTAATCAGGAGGAACCTCAAACTCATTAGGAAATTCTCTAGGTACTATCCTGATGATATTGAGAGGGACTTCTTGATTGATAGGATCCCCCGACCCAGTACTAGCGGTAGTCCCTGTTGATGGCCCTGGTACATCCAGGAAGCTGATGCCTGAGACGTCTAAGCTCTCAGCACCCCAAAGGATAAACTGAGACAGAAACATCAGAAACCACAAAGACAGAAGGCAGGGGACTGTCGAAGTCGGCCCGAAGGAGAGCCTGTAAAAAGGCCTCCAAGAAGACCGATAAGACACAACCGCCCTCTGTCAACCCACCTTCTGCCGAAATGCCAAAGCTGACAGCCAAGGCGGTGACAATTGGGCAGTCGCCAGTGGATAAGCAGAAGGTAGCGAACGCGAAGCTTGTGCCTGCGTCTGCTGGGCATACCTCTGCAGTAGTTGCTACCCCGGGTGCCAAATCTCGGCCACAGCTCACGGCTGTCAAGAGAATGAGGTCCTCGGAGAAGCAACAACCTGCTGCAAAGAGGCCCACGCAGTCGTCGGCCGTACAGAGCTCTGCTTCGTTTGCGTCGGGTGTAGCGTCGAAGGAGAAACCTGCCAAGAGCAGCGATTGTGGGGTGAAAACCAAACACCCTGCAGGTAGCCCGGACACCTACAACGGCGCAAAGCGACTCTGCTGATTCGAAAGAGGTTCCGGAAGATCTGAGGGTAGCGATCATCGACCGAGCTGACCCCGACGGGTTTGATCGAGAGAGCCTGCGATTTGGCCTGACAAGAGGAGGTCAGGCCAAACCGCAGGCTCTCTCGGGGTAAGAGGTAAATGTTGTTGATTGTCACACTAAGGAGGCTTCAGATTTCCTTAAGAAGACAATCAACAGCCTGGACCCCCTTTGGGAGGGTGGTCGTCTGGCAGCTGTAGCGGTCCGAGAGATGCAGAGCGGTATGGTAACCTCGGTGTTTATCCCAAAACATTTCAAGGGGCTGGAGAAGACACTGAGGTTATTGGAGAAGCAGAACGACGGCCTTCAGATGAGAAGGTGGCGGTGTAGTCGCGAAGTTGTCGAAGGGTGAGCTTGTTTATGGAATGGGGAAACTTTTGTTTCTGCCTCCCAACTCCAAAACAATAAGCAGGCAGCAGCAAGCGCTTAACGTGATTCAGATCAATTTGCATCACTGTAGAGCAGCAGCTCCTGAACTGCTACTCACCCTCTCTTCCTCAAACATCGACGTGGCGCTCATTCAGGAACCTTACCTATGCAAAGGCAAGGTGACTGGACTGGGCGACATAAAATAGGGTGAGAGGTGAAGTCATCGATATAACCCTCACAAATATGGACGACTCTGGGGTCATAAACTGGGAGGTGTCTGAGAAATGCTCCTTTTCGGATCATAGACTCATATACTTTCAGATTCCTACCTCTAGAGTTTAACAGAAACCTTATAGAAATTCTCGGAAGACGAACTGGGACAAATTCAAAGCTAGATGAGAAGTTGATAGAACATACTATAAGATACCCAAAACTGTTATGGGCGATAAACAGTTTTCAACCCTATAAATCTCCTGGTCCAGATGGTATAATACCGGCCATGCTACAACACGCAGATGAACGTATAATATCATTTCTGCAGGACATTTTTAGAGCTTGTTTACTTCTGTCGTACATACCAAGTCTATGGAAAGAGATTACAGTGACCTTCACCCCGAAAGCCGGGAAGCCGAGTCATACATTACCTAAAAACTATAGACCGATTAGACTTTCTTCCTTTCTACTAAAAACTTTAGAAAGGTTACTAGACTCAGAAATTACAAATACCATTGACCGTAGTAAACTTAGAAAATCCCAGCATGCCTACATCAAAGCCAGATCAGTGGATACAGCTCTGCATGAGGTGGTTGGATGCATCGAGAAGAATTTGGAGTCCTCTGGCTACACGTTGGCAGCATTCCTCGATATCGAAGGAGCTTTCAACAATATGAAGCTAGAGGCCATCCATTCTGCTCTCGTAGGCATTGGTATCCCCTCACTCCTTACGGAATGGATTGATAGAATGCTGGAAAGCAGAATTATCAACTCATCCTTAGGAGAGAGTTCCGTGAGAAAATCTGTCAACAGAGGCACACCTCAGGGAAGAGTACTTTCCCCCCTTTTGTGGCTTCTGGTGATAAATGAGATACTTATGAAATTCAATCATCTCAGGATAAAGGCGGTAGCCTATGCCGATGATGTAGTCTTGCTGGTTGGGGGTAAGTTTATAACGACAATATCAGACATCCTGGAGGGTGCCCTTTCAACCCTGTCTAATTGGGCTTGCACCAAAGGTCTTGGTGTAAACCCCACTAAAACCGAACTGGTGCTCTTCACTAGGAAGCACAAAATTCCTAGTTTGGGTCTGCCATCACTTGGAGGAGTGACTTTAACCCTTTCTGATGAAGCTTAATATCTTGGCACTATCCTATACCGCAAGTTACTGTGGAATAGAAATGTTGAGGAACGCTCCAACTGCTCCAACTGCTGACAAAACTGAGCTTAGTACAGCGATCGGCTTCAATTCTGATCACCGGAGCATTGAGAAGTACACCACAGGCAGCCTTGAATGCAATCTTGAATCTCCAACCATTGGATATTCTGATAAAGGGGGCTACTCTGTATAGCGATGCGTGAGAAAAATTGTAACGCATCGCGTAATTGGTACTCTCTAATTCGTTTTCGTATCTCCTTTCGCATCTACTTTACGCAAATGTAGCATCACCGCACTCTGTAATACGAAAACGCATGTCAAACTCGTTCGTTAAGCGCAAATATCTTGCGTTAACAAAATAGCAAACGCAAAGGAAGCGAAACATATAAGTAAGCTCCATTAAAGGTTTTGTTTATATATAAATTGTAAATTATTTTAAGTAAAAGGCAAAAAAGTCACAGTTACAGGCTTAGCAACGTAAGTTCCTAACTTCAGTAGATTTTATGGGGCAACACAGTGATTTGGCATAGGGACAGTTGCAGAGTTCAAATGCGAAACAACGCGCCAACAATTTGTGGACAAAACTGTCTGATGACCTTTTATTGGAATTGGAGTTGGAATTGTTGTGGATCTATTTGAAACGACGAGCGTTTAAAAAATACATAAACGAATCTTTATTGAGACATTTTATATAAATCTATAAAAATTAAATATTTGAAAGCATTTGTCACATAATTCGTACTTATATTTTCATACCCGTGGTCACTTAGGGAGAGTATATTTGATAGATCTCATAAAATTCTTTTTTTTTTTAATTCGTTCATCATTTTTGTTTAAAAAAACACTCGTACCCTACAAAAATATGTTTTCATTTACAATTTTTTGTCGTTTCCTTTTGCCATTCTTCGTTATTGTTTACTTTGTGGCGACAGTGTTGCCCTATTTTCAATTTAGTTTGCGAATGCGTTTGCGTGAACGTTACAGAGTACCAAATTGTACTCTTAACGCATTTAGCTTTCGCATCGCACTTGCTTTCGCAACGCAATACAGAGTAACCCCCAAAGTTCCAGGCGGCCAGGTGTGTCCTGAGACTCCGGGAAACAGATACCTTGAAATCGCTGAACTATGGTCATGCCAGCATCCTAAACATAACGCCAGGTTATGACCTCTTTAGGGGGGACAGTCATATCAGTGATTATATTCCCCCTCATAGGGACTTTAATGACATCAAAGTTGAATTTCCTAGTAGGGAATCCTGGACTAGTGGCTCCCTACCTCTGCCAGGTCTGTCAACCTTCACAGACGCGTCCAAGATGGAGGAAGGCACTGGCGCAGGCGTCTACTGTAGGGAATTAGGTATACAGAACTCATATAAACTCAACAATGACTGTAGCGTTTTTCAAGCAGAGATTCTCGCAATCACGAAAGCGGCCGAGATAGTAAAAGCACTTAATGCCGACATTACGGGACCGGTGACTATTTATGTAGATAGTCAGGCGGCCCTGAAAGCAGTCGCATACTATAAACTCGAAAGCAGTTCATGATTGTAAGACCGCTCTGAATGATATACGACAGATAGTTGGGCTATGCTGAGTTCCAGGACATAACGACATTGAAGGGAATGAGATAGCCGACGAGCTTGCTTGGGGGGTCACAGTCGTCCAGTCTTCTGATTGAGAGATCTGTGAAACCCCCCATCAGCTATTTCATTGGTAGAATCCGTGCGTTCCATAGCGAGGTAGTCGGTAACAGATGGCTAAGGGAACCTGCTTGCAGAATCTCTAAATCTATCTGGCCAGAATTCTCTCGTAAAAGAACGTCTTCGCTGCTAGAACACAGCAAGAGGGAGATCGAAACCGTTGTGGGGATTATTACTGGTCACTGCAAAGTCAGATCTCTCACTTCTAAGTGGGACTCCAGTGGAGAGGATTACGGTCGTCTATGTGAGGACGAAGAAGAACTGGAAACAATTGAGGACATCCTCTGCAAATGTCCATCGCTGATCAGCAGAAGACATAAACAGTTTGGATGTTATGAAATTGATAATCTAGTCTTCTTCTCCAAAATAGACCCTAACCAAAGTCTAGGCTTTGTCAAAGAATTGACTTGGCTAAAATAATCTCTCTTCCGCCCCCCTTTTTCTCACTATTTTTCTCTCTACTCTTCCACTATCTTTTTTTTCTTTATAGGTACACTTATACATAAAGGATGATCACAATGGACATAGTTTCGGAGTGGACGGTTGTTACAACAACCGTACATCCCTAACCTAACCAATCGTTCAAATTATTCAATTTTAGATTCATGTACTGATGTACGATTTACACCGACTGCATTTGAAATTATAAAACAAATGTTCTAATGGAGATATTTATCTCTAATTTAACTGGGAGATGATCAGATGATAAATTATTTAATGTTTTTACAGAGCATATATAGTTGGATATTTTACTGACATTAAAATATCTAATGTTGACGCTTGCAGGTGTATAAGTAAAATCTTGCGGGTATAGAAAATCAAAGGAGCTGCTTTGAATCTTAGAAATAGTTATTTCTTCGGCATCCCCAATACTGATGTCCGCAATTGAAGTCTCTCCAATGATGATTTTTTTTTTTGTAATTTTGTTCATATCCCATAAAAATATTTTCGATAAGTTTTGTTTTCATGGGTTTTGGCATCTGATGTCGGATGTTTTTTCTAATTAAAATAGCCACAATTGCACCTCGTCCATCAAAGCGATCACTACGATAACATGTATAATATTGAATTTTAATGTGAATATTTGAATTTGGCCAATTGAAGAAGTTCTTCTTGTTTATTCCTTACGTCTCTCGAGCTCCAGGAAATTCTTTTTATGTTGTTGTTCAATTTAGAAAGTTAAACGCAATGTGATAAATAACAATGAACTAGCCATGTTTTGTTTTACAATTTCTCAATTTTGAAATTAATTCGAATGTTATATTCTTCAATGAAAACAACTCTTTTGATTCAGTTCTGCTGTAATATGGTTTCCGGCGCAATTTCAACAAAATGTTTTGACCTTGCATCTACTGGATCCATGTCCCAACACTTGACAGTGGTGACACTCGGTTAATTTTGACTTATTTGGTTTTTTAATGCCATTTTTAACCCATTGGTTAACGCCTAGCCTTTAACTTATTTTTTAGTTTCATAGTTCATGTGCTACAAGAATGTTGCGAAGGCCTGATATCCCCAGTAAATTTCAAAAATTCTAACATTAACCATTTAACTTCATACTATTATATGTGTCAAATTGGCTAACAACTTAAAAATAGATATATAACAGTAAATAATGAACATTATTATATTAGGTTGGGGAAAAAGAAATCCATTATTTTTTCGGCAAATGGCTGTACTGATAGATTTCTCGTAAATTGTTGATCAAGCAATATCAGATTTATGCTCGTTGGAAAGGTGACATTTCATTTTATTTCATATTTAAAACTATTTGTAAGTCAAGGTGTATTTAATAAGGTGTATGCATCAGATCAAGGTGTATGCATCAGATACAACAACAAATATTTTACAAAAACAACATTGTTGTTATAGAAATTAAATTGTCATGTTGACAATAAGTTTTTGACAAAAATAAACAAAAACTATTATTAATTTATTTTTGTCAAGAACTATTCTTTTAGGAATTATTAATGAATTTGTGTATTCTTGGGTTATTGGCGGTATTAACTGAATGAAAAATAAAGTTTAGGAACTGGTCGCGATTAATTTTAAATTTCCCACATGCAGCCCATGGCTCCTTGTAATGTTGTTTATATTGTGAATTACAATCTATTTTATCTATGGAGTGGCTTCAAATTTTGCCTTCTTAAAGAAAATTGTATGTCCTTCAATTTCAATCCCCGGCCCAAGACTAAATCATGGAAATTGTGTTAACCGTATAAAATCTTTCTATAGGCGTATTTAACATCCGCCGAGGATTGTGACAAGCACCAAGGGACCGATTAAAATATAGGCTAACATAATCTTCTTGATTTCATAAGTAGCTGGGATTAATGGACAGATTTCCACACATAGCATAAAATATGTGGACCAATCGGCGAACGGGGTTATAACTGATTTAAGCATAGGTTTCCTTTCCGTCCGCCTCTATGAAAGTATTTTCTTTAATTTTTATTATTAAAAAATACTACATTTAAATACTATTTTTGAAATCGAAGTGTAATATTGAAAATGTTTTTGACAATCTACTTTACAAACAAAAAGGAAAAAAGTTTGAAACCATATGATTGTCACTTACACCTTATTAAATACGCCTTGCATCAGATACAACAACAAATATTTTACAAAAACAACATTGTTGTTATAGAAATTAAATTGTCATGCTGACAATAAGTTTTTGACAAAAATAAACAAAAACTATTTTGTATTTATTTTTGTCAAGGATAATATTTTGAGGAATAATTAATGAATTTGTGTATTCTTGGGTTATTGGCGGTTTTAGGACAGTGAAAAATAAAGTTTACGTCCTGGTCGCGATTAATTTTAAGTTTCCTACATGCAGCACATGGCTCCTTGTGATGTTATATTGTGAATTACAATATTTTTTCCTATGGAGTGGCTTCAAATTTTGCCTTCTTAAAGAAAATGGAAGAGGCCTAAATCCCCGCCCAAAGACTAAATCATGGAAATTGTGTTGACCGTATAAAATATTTTCATAGGCGTATTGAACCCCCGCCGATCATTGTGACAATATGTGTACCAATCGGCGAACGTTGTTATAACTGATGTATAAATTAGATAGTTTGCCCATCAACTGCTCGAGCTCAGTCAATCACGAATGCTGATGGACATTACTGGCATCTCCTCTATAACTCCCTCTGCGGAGAAAACAGAGTGCGGATTGCCTATGAGCGGTAGCTGTTGTTGTTTTGCTCACTTTGTTACATATATCCACTCTCCTATTGGAAATTAGTTTAAATGTAGTAGTAGTTGACAAGAAGATCCACTGCGATCAAAAAGAACTTCTCTGTTCACTTGTCGTTTACTCTCCAACGTATAAGCACAAAGGCCTCTGCCGCCATCACCTATTACCAAGGTAATTTATTGTTTTGTTTGAAAAGAATAATCACCCAATAAACCAGCAAACTATTTTTAATTGAAAACTAATGCAATCGTGTGTTTTATTTAATTTTCTTCCCCTCCATTGCATCACATAAACATTTGGTCGCATCGAGCCGGATTTGAAAAAGTGTTTTTTTTTTAATTTTATTTGCGGTACTGGTCGCCTTTTATTCACAGTCCACTACGAATTTTATTAATATTATTGACTATTAACAATAATAGTGCGACTGTCAAATTTAATTAAAAACATTTTTTTCGTGAAATTATTAATTTTTTTGCAATTAAAAAAAATAATATTCGCGTATATTTATTTATTTGTTTCTATTTCAATTTGCCATCGTAATGTGCATTTTCTTTTTCTTATTCCACTACTTTGATTTTGCTTTGTAGAGAGAGAGTGTTTGTTTTCTTCAAATTCCGCGGTGATCGCAACAACAATCTAATATTCTATTAGAACGACCGTAATTACTCTCCCCACATATCACTGTTGTGTGTATTCATACCAACAACTTGTTCTCCCCAACTTTCACGTTGGTTCGTTTTTTATTTTGTTTGGTTTATTTGACGTGCGACCTAACAACAATAATATTCCTCATTCCAACCGCCTTTTGTTAGCGTCGGTAAAAAATATACACACACATACCAACATTTATTATTCTCCACATCTCTCACTGTTGGTTCGTTTACGTTGGTTGCTTTGTTGTCTCTTACCTGCTCTGTTCGCTCACTCAACACAGCTTGTGTTTTATTCCCTTTTGTGCGGTATTCTTTATTCACCACACAGTGGGTCAGAGTGAAAAAGTTGTGATTTTCAAAATATTTTTTTTAATATTTTATTTGATTTTTTTCTCATTAAAAATTTGATCGTATTATTGTTAATGCAATTATTACGCATATTAATTGGATATTCTGCAACCAATAAAGCATTTTAATTATTATCTAGTAAGGTAATAAAAACTTATTTTTCTATTTATTTACCTAATTATTGTTGGTTGTTTTTAAACTACCGAGCACAAATAATTAATCATTTTCTATTAAAAAAAAAGAACAGTGTCGGGCAAAATTTTGTCAATCCTGCCAACGGTGAAAATTGATTTTTTTAATTTTTTATATATTTTTTACATTTATCTTTTGTT